>NW_021770462.1:0-12051 GCF_005508785.2 Acyrthosiphon pisum | reverse complement strand
CCCCTGATATATTTTACAATAGCAATGAAAAATATTAAAAATACATATGCGCACATTTTTTTATAGGCATTTAAAGTTCGAATTATGACAAAATTTATCAAATTAAACATTAAATTATTATTTTGTAGTTAAAATGTATAAAATGTTAAACTTTTATAGCTAAGAGATTGAAAATCTAAAACAAGGTTTCACGTAAATAGGTCCCATTAACAGTTTTTTCTTTTTTTCTCGTACCTTTTCAGCGCCACCCTTCTTTCGTTTTTCACCACTGTCACATATAATTTAAATTACACAGTTCAATTGAATTTTAAAACTAAACACACGTCTGTAAGTACTGTAACTGATTTGGTAACTCGTTTGTGTAAAAAGTTCAAAATCAAAATAAATACAAATAATGATAAGATAAGGTTTTCAATGTTATCACGCAACTAACTGAACTCTACCATAGAGTATAAAATATAAATACTAAAATACCAATACCACAGATTTCTAAATAATACATTAGCATGAATTGGAGGGAAAATAGTATAAATAGTAAATACCAAAATTCCTACTATGAATTGCAATAGTTTAAGATATTAAAAATAATACCTTCGTAGGTATTTAATTTATTTTAATATATTTTATGCTTAATTTATAAAAATATAATTTTTTTTTGCAATAATATTATAAAAATTATACCGGCCCTACCAGCCCTTACAAGAACCGGCCCATCGGGAAGGTTCCCGATTTCCCGATACGCCAATCCGCCCTGATAATAATTCGGTGATAGTGACCTATCACGGACAATCGTTGGGTTGCATCGCACATGCGCACATCGATCGCTGGATTCTGAGACTCGTCGCTAACCGCTAGTGTTGGCAACAAGATTATACGCCGCTACATCGATAGTTTACGATCGAAGGCCTCCCCTCCGGTTTTTTAAATAAAATCATGTACAGGATTTTTTTTTTTCTAGTATTGAACCGACGACACCGCGGGGTCTGTTTTCGCATGCGCGGTAACTACCCGGGACCTGGGTATCGATTTCAATATTGCGCGGCCTGCGTACGGCGACGGGTCGGTGTGCGCCAGTGTACACTCGGCCGTACGGTGTACGCTTTGTCTCTGCGCTTCGTCCGTACGCGGGCACACGAGTAATATTCACACACAATATTCTTCATCCGCGAGACGTTGGCCACTGTCCACGACCTGTGGCCGAGCAGCAGGTTTCAGGGAGTCTTGCCGGTGCTGTGAAGGTCCACTGATGGCGTCTGGTAACAGTGGTGTTGCGCACGACACCGGAGAAGCGATGGATGTTCAACCGCAGCACGAAGAGAAACCGACATCGTCGTCAATGTCCATCAGCACCGCAGAGCCAATGGAAATTACCGACACAACAAGTGAGTGTTTTTTTTTACGTCATGCACCGTCTATGTAAACATGATATCTATCACCGTTACTCCCGGCCAGTCAGTGGTTTATTGTCAACACAATATCGTGCCAGACGCTTGAGTCATTCAGCTGTCTAGGTGGCTTCTCGGTGTAATACATCCGCTCTACGCCTACGGATGATGTTGCACAAGCATAGTTTTATAACTTGTTTGTGTTGTACACTCGTGCTTAAACAATTCATCGTACGACGTCTTAATATTCTATTCGTCATTGCTTATTACCTACCTATCTTACCTTATACAGTAATATGCACTTATACCTTTCGACCCTCGTAGAGGAATTCTTTTGTAAAAAGTATAATTTTTTCCCTGTCTGGTACAGAAGTGTAAAGTCTGTACCAGGCATAATATACCTAAATGTTACACATAATGTAGGCAGATACCTACTACTCGTGTGTCTTAAAAAAATTATTCCATTTGTTGTATTTACTGAGAACAATCCTGGCAGTGGAAGTCCCACTGTACCTACATTTTGTGAAATTATGTAAATATGTTATATTACATCATATTCCTTTTCAAGTACATACCTATAGTTGTTTAATACGGTTGTTTCGCTTTTATAGTCAACCGTTGTCAATTTTGTTGAGATATTGCTTGCTGAGAATTATCAATATAGAGCAAAATAGAGCTCTGATTTATATGTGTTTAAAATATTAAAAATAATAGGCTTCACTGATCCCGGGTTCACATGTATTCATATCATATGTATGAATATTTCAACTTAAATTTCCTTAGACTATAAGTATAGTTGATAGCCCCGGTATTCGGTAACATACTAATCAATAAGTTATTTAAACGTGTCTTTTCCAAACAGCATAGGTAATCTGTATGCCGACATTACCTAAATACAATTTTTTTGTCGAAATAAAATTTCTCATAACTCATTTTGAATTTAATCGTTTACTTACTTTTAGTATGCATTTAAGACCTATTTTTTAGAAAAATGTACTTACATTTAAATAATTTAATAATATTTTTATAAGTGTTAGCATACAAAAACTGGTAAGTGGATGTCGCTCTGCTGTACAGTAGGTTACAAGTGGGTCACCGTTATAGATGGAATTAAATTTGAATTCAATGATATAATATCATTGTAGGTATATGTTAAATGATTCAGAGTGGAGATGGTTTTTCAGTCTAAGATATTTTTGAGAATATTTCATACTATATTTATATTGTTACAGTAGTTACTAGATAATTTGAAAAACACCATAAATCGAACTAAACGCTGAGTCCCACGAGAAAACTTTTATAATTAGAAGAAAGTACATGTATTACGGTCCCCTTGATAATTAAAATTTTTTTCCATGAACCTCTATAATTAGAATTTCCTTAAACACGATTATATGTAAGTTCATATGTATGTACCTACATATAAAGATTATGTACAATCTACGTACTCTTTAAATTAATAACGAAAGTGGATAAATATTATCGTAGTTTATACTTAAACGTTATCGTACCTTACCTACCTAATCTAAACTTTAATCGTATTATTTATCGTATTATTATGTCAATTAATAATCGTAAAATATAATAATTTGTATGTATAATAAATAAATGTAATACATATATACATATCATTTTACAACTATCTTTAATTCAAATTAATTTGTTTTCCCTCGATTATTCGAACACTCGGTAATTTGGAAATCTCTATAAATTAAACATTTAAGTCAGTCCCCTGAAATTTGAATTATCGAGTGACTCCTGTGTTACTTGTTATGTAAGTTGAATTAATATTATAAAATTACAAAAAAATTACTAAAATTGTTATTCTTGGTCATTTAATATATAATTTTGTCCACATTTGAATATAAAATAACCATAAAATATAACTGTTTTTATATTTCTTAGATTTTTAGTTACAGAATAACCTAGATACTTATGTGGAACCGTGTTTTAAATTTTCAATCCTTAGCTATAAAAATTGTACATTTTATACATTTTTAACAACAAAATAATTTGTAAATTTTAGGTTTGATTAATGTTGTAAAAATTTGAACTTCAAACGCTCATAGAAATTTAATTTGACTTTCGGTTAGGGATTTTTTTTTTTTGGATAAAGGTAGACATTCGTATGAAGAATCTTGTGTTAAATTTTCAAATCTTAGATTAAAAAAGAACATTTTTTATGGACTTCTAACTCAAAATAATTTGCACATTTTCTTGATTTTTATGTATTTTTTCAAACTATATATTTTATGTATTTTTCTACCTGATAAACATATACTGCTGCAAATCTCACGGACACCGCCGGTCGAGCCGCCGGTTGGGATGGCTATACATTAAAATATAATATCATTTACTTACACTTAAAAAGGCATTGCTTCCACAGTGTGTTACATCCAAAAGAAGTTGAACAATCAGAAATTTTTTCCCGGTTAACGAAGAATGCTAAGATAAGTTTTGAACAACATACACCAAATATTAAATAACGAATTGAATAAATTTGTGTCATAAAGAGTTGGTACATTTAATGGGCAACGATGTGCATGGGATCAACTAGTTATATTAGGTATAAAGATGATTCAGAATACTACTAAAGTTAAAGTTATTATAAATTATAATACTAACCTAAATATATTATACCTAATGCAAAATTATTTTGTTTTCTTCTCTGGGCCTATTGACCAATACTAATTTCATAATGAATTAAAGTAGATTTTAACAATGGTCAATTGGTTTAAACTAGTATTTTTAAATTTATCATTTATAATCTTATACTGTTATAAATATATTATGATTTATAAACAATTTTGAATATATTTTTATTAGCTAAAATTCAAATATTTTTTGAACTATCTTTCTTTGATTAAAAATTACAACTTAGTACATTATTTCCTCTATTATTTCCGAGATTATTTCACATTTTTATAACATATAATGTATTATAAATTTATTACATATTTAGACAATAAGTTAAAAACAAATATTCATTAGTTCATAAAAATTACCTAATATTAATAAATAATAAAAGTACTTTAAAATTTAAAATTTACCTGCATAAAATGTATTAGGTACTTAAATAATTTTATAGTGTTAGAATGTATGTTATTGTTCATAACAAAACTTAAATATGTACTTTTTTCATGACTTTTTCTTTGTACGTTGAGTAGTTTTAAGTTATTGTGATATACAGTATTGAAACATTTTTAGTCAAATTTCATTACTTCAGACTTACTATTAGGTTCCTGAATTTTATAATATTCTGGCTTTCCGATAACCTCACAAGTTCTGGAAACAATGGCTTCCATTATTTTAAACTTAAATAATTAGATAATAAAAATCTCAAATTAAAATCTTAAAAAAATATATAGTTAAAAATCCTAGTTAAAAAAAAAAATAATCAACGTGTAATTTTGCATAGCACACACAGATTTCAGTGGATAAATAGTGTAGCACTGAAAGGGTTAAGTTCCTCACATTATTAATGTTGGAATGGAGGTCCAATTACAATACCAGTTGAAAGACTGCCACTGTTTTATACTTACGAGTAATTAGGCATTTATCTCGGCATTTATCTCGGCATTTATCTAGTATTTTTTTACTTCGTCTTTTACCATTTTATTTTGCACTAATAATAAGTGCAAGTTATAAATATTATATTATTGTTAAGGGTTTTCTGATGTATATTTAAAAAAATAAATTATGTTTTCAATAAAAGATATTGTGGAAAAATGTATTCTTTCTATTTTTTTTTTAATCTTTGCAATTCTAGAATTCTGCAATGAAATTACCATTTTATAAAGTGATTACCAATTATTTTTGTAATCAAATTTTAACTTACTATTTTAAAATTAGTTGAAAACTAATAATAATTATGAACTTAAATATTTGACACCTAAGAAAATTATTAATTATTAGAATAAGCTTTTTCGTTTCATACCTACTTGTTATTATTATTTAGTATTTGAATGATTAATATTCAATAATAAAATGTACAAATATCTATACCTGTAACAATGAATAATATAAATTATACAAATTAATACAAAATAATACAAAATAATATTATGATGTAAGTTCCTTGTATTATTTTTGTTTATTTATAAATAAATTAATTACGAAAAGTATATAAATAGTAGCATTAATAACTATATAACTGTATTATAAGAATAATGTATAGATATAATAACTATAATTTTAAATATACAATATTATACATATATACTATTAGTAATATGCCAACCACAGCACTCATATTCCACTAATATCAATGATTATGCTTAGTACTCTTGGACTGTATAATTAATATTAAAATAACCATAATTAATATTTGTATTAAAAAAATTTCAATGTTTCATGTTTTTGAAATATTTCACCATATAATTTCACATAAAATATCTCATATTTCAAACACTAATAATATATTAATTATATGTATTATAAACTTGTTATTATTGTAGTTGATTCAGATGTCAATGAAAAAACTAAAAATACACCAACAACTTTGGACAGATTTCCTAAGTATGTGGATTGTTATGAAACATTGGTGGAACTGGCTTATTTTAAATGGATAACTGGTTTTCGGTTGGAATGCCGTAAGATTTCACGTTTTGTTAAGACAGAACTTTTTTTTGGGTTATTCTATTTGTTTTGTAAGTAAGTACTTAAATTATTTTATTAAACTTAGGTACTTAAGAGGGACGCTACCTATGTATTTATTGTCTGTCTTACACACGTACAAAATGGCAAATTTAAAATTTTTGTTTACTAGTTACAATATTGAGCTGTTAGTTTTGATATTAGAGTGAGAATGCTTTTATTTAATATTTTAATGTTCAAGCGAGATATTATCATTTTTAATTAGGATATTTCACATGCCCTTATCTTGCTTAAAAATAATTTTTAAAAATTAAAATTAAAATATCAAAAAAATCGCCGACACTTAAGTACATTTAAGATCTTATCTTAAGGCTTAAAGTTTGATGGTAGGTCAATTCACTCTAATATTACAACTAACAGCACACTATTGAAACAAGTGAATGAAAATTTGTCATGTTGTATGTTAGTAGACGGAGACAATAAATACATGGGTAGCGTCCTCTTAATTAGAAATTAAGTATATAGCTGCATGCTCTATTTTAAGTAAAAAGAGTTTTTCAAAAGTTGAATGTAGTACTTAACATTTTACCAAATTATTAAATAGGTATAATAATTCATCTAAAATAATAACACAACTTATTTTGGTTATTTTTAAATTTTTCGGGCTATCGAGGGTTTTATCAGTTTTAATTCAATTATTTTATGTAATTAATTTTTAAATTAAGTTATACTTTAAAACAGAATATTTGTTTTTCATAAACCTAAATTTTTTGCTGAATTATTTGCATAAATGTATATTTATTCTGATCAACCTTCCTTGTAGTAAATTGTTTATCTATCAAAATAGGTTGGAGTAACTATACCTAGATTTATGTACAATAATGCTTTATATGTTTACAGGATTATACCACAAGATGTTAGGGGATGCAGAAATAAAATTAATAAATCATCTCTTGTGAAATCTTATCTAGAACAATCTATGTTGTTTTTTCGAGGATACTATAAAACCATAAAAAAAGTAAATAAACATATTTTTTCACTAATAACAATAAATTTATCATTTTTATAATTTAAAATTATGTAAGCAGGGCCATTTAATAATTATTTGAAAGTATGATTAATTTATCTTTAATTTGATATTGTTAAGACTTAATACAGTGTAATGCAAATACATTTAGTTTGTAGCCCAACATTTTAAAAAAACTTATTATTTTGTATAGGTAGCAAAAAAAAATATCTATTTTTATATCTATTTCCTTTCTAAAATTCTTATGTGAAGAAATTAGTATCAACCATTTCAAATTTATTTTGATTAAATGCTATTCTGTTTCATACTCGTGTATGTAGTCTCTGTCGTACAGCACAGCAAATGTACAATCAGCTGAACCAATTATATGTTGCTACTTAAATATTAAAGTGCATTTATCTATTAACAAACTTAAAAATAAGAATATAATACATGTTTTTCTATGATATTTAATTTTTAAACAAGTTATGAGTACTTATATTACTTATATTACAGTAGTATAAAAATTCTCATTACTTAAAATAAAAATATAATAAAAATACACAGATTATATTCTTATACTTAAGTAAGGTATGAGTCATTACCAACATATATTTATCATGTTTGGTCTATAAGACCTGAGCCCCGTGGTAGAAAGATTGCTAGATTAGTGAGAGTATCACTGAATCGTTGCCTAGGTGTACTATATAGAGGTTCTTTCCATACACCCATGTTTTAGTGTTTTACCTGTTGACTTTTTGACTTTTTGACTAATTGATATTATGTTAGTTAATATGTAATGATGTTTATATATTTAATTACAAGTAAAATGATCCGTCACCCTGACTCGATAAAAAAAAAAAACCAACATAAACACAGATGATGATCTTAGCTTAAGTTTGATAATAGTTCATTCATCCCTCTAATATTAGAGCTAACAACACAATCCAAATTAGCTATAGTGCTGCATGTTTATAAGCAGGGTTCGTAAGTTCATGCATTTGCAAATCTTGCTAAGTTGTATTTAATGCTAGATGACATAGAAATCCATTTCAAGGTACCACAATTAAATATGTGAAGTCTTATTTTGTATGTTTTTGCATATTTAGAGGTTTTTGCCCATTTGGAATATTTATGCATATTTCTATTTTATCAGGAATATTATACATGATTTTGATATTCCTATTCATATTATTATATAAATATGCATTTTTTCATGGAAATACTATCCAAGAAATAACATTTGACAAAAAAAAAATGCGATCGCTTATCGAAAATTTTCAGATTCAAAATCAATTACTGACAAAGATGCAAATTATACACAGTTCATGAAGGCTCAAGTATAGTATTTGAATCTATTTTTTAATTGTGAAATAAAAAAATAAAAAATAACTATAAAAAAATTAATGGATGATTCCTGTTATTTAAAAAATTGTTTATGATATTTTTAAGTAAGCATTTTTTAAGTGCATAATTTTAAAAAAATAATGAAAATAAATGCATATTTTTTAAACTTTTTAAGGCATATTTCAATGCATATTTTGTCCATTTTCAGTGCATAAATGCATGCTTATTTAGGCATTTTATAGGACATGAACTTTAGAGCCCTATTTATAAGACGATGACATCACAGTGGTTTCGAAATCTCTAAAAACTCTTTTTATTTGTATTTATATATTATTATTTATTTGCAGGATAAAGGGGATACTTTGGATGTTATATATTATGACGGAATGAGTTCAATGGTGGCCTATTACATAGATTTGGATTTAATGTCAAATCAGTAAGTTCTATTGCTTAACTATCTTTTTAATTTTAAGACCAAAAATGATATGTTAAATGTGTTAAATGAAACGGTATGTTGTACCGTTTTATATAAATATTATGATTGCTTGGTGGATAAGAAAAAAATAATTATTATAAACGACCTCCAGTCTAAATATATTTTAATTTGATTTTCTAATTATATAATATATGATCAGATCTATAATTATTTACTAAATCGCGCAAAATAAACACATAAAACATAAAAATTGTTTATCAAGTATTGAAATAGTAAATACCTACTACCAATGATAAGATAATCAATTGTTTCAAACATTTTTAATTCATGATACAAGTATTATAATATGTTAATGATCTCCATTATACTTGTCTCTTATGCTTTATGCAGGTAATACTATCAAGTATTTCAATTATCTTTGTCAACTAGTTGGTAAATAATAATACATAAAATACCTAATAGATGATTTTAAAAAAGTATCAATCACCTTAAATATTTATTGTGATTGGTAAAAGTATATCTAATAACCCTTATGGTATTGTTGTATTGATATAAAAAATCTTACAAAATTCCTTTTACTTACATAAAATGTAATAATTATATTCTTGAATTAAATTTATGTGATTTATATTTATCATATTATTAAAAATTGTTAATTATCTGTTGTAGACGTTTTAAAGAAAACCCATCTCACATAAAAATTTCAAGTAAAATAAATACAATGTTATTTGGTTTTTTAGGTAAGGTATAAAATAAAATATTATCTTATTAATATTCTAATTCATAAATCAGTTTAAAATATATTACCTATGCATAATTTAAATTTATTTATTTATTTTAATATGTTTAGATCAGAAAATTGAATACATATTTGATTCGGTATTTCAATTATTTTATTTATTTAATGTTAAATGTATGCCTAATGTAGAATCAATAATGCTTCCAGTTTGTAGGTTAGTATTTTATTTTTATCATTATTTTCAATCAGTACTAATTTATAACAATTTTTTTAATGACTTAATAAACGTGGTATTTACAGAAAGTTACTATCTAATCATCCAATGCCCAGAAAAATAAATTTTCTAACTTACATGAGATACATTTTATGTTTTAAATTGTGGAAAAGATTAATTAACAACTCATCGAGTATGGGCGAGTCTGTTAAAAGAAACAAACTGGAGATTTTAACAAAATATTTAGAACAATTGAATGTTCCAAATGATTTTATGAGTCAATATGAGAAATATAATTGGCCTAACTGGCCTACCTTCCCTAAATCAATAATGTATTCAAATAAAAAGCAACATTCATCACAGATAGATTTAAAAAAAATTAGTCTTTTTTTATATGATGAAAATTTTCCAATCAAGAAGTGCTACAAGGTAAATTTGATTTAAATTATATACACTTATTAGAAAAATAGTATCTAACTAAATACTATACAATCGAGTCTCGATACCTCAAATCTCAAGGAGGATAAAAATTAAATACAACTTGGGTAATTTTTGAGTTAGGTGTATACCTACCTCAAACACAACTTATACTTCAAGGGGTAAGAAATTTGAGTTATTGAGACTCAGCTGTATAAACTTATTTAATATGATATACTCATTCAGTACAGCTATTTAATGTTTGTGTGTTACATTAAATTAATCATATACTGTATATGCTTCATAATATCTCTATCTATGTATACTAAACACTAAATAAAAATTATTATTATTATTCATTAGTTAATTACATTTTAAATTAATTCATTTATATGGTATACCTAAATGTAAACAGTTATTTCAACATACTGTTTTCCTTTAATATTTTTAATTGTACGTACAGAAACATTGTTTTTGGTGATATTTAATTGTTAATTTAAATGGTACAAATCACAATATTGCTGGATAAGTTAAATTGGTAACTAAAAACAAAGGTAGATTTAAAGTCTAATAATTTAACTGTTTATAATTTATAACTATATATTTGAGTATTAGGACACTAATATGAAGTAAATTATGTAACCGATAATATTAACATACCTTTTTTAGCAAATTATTATTATACCAAACCTAACCTAGTATGATTTTTTTATGGTTAGGTCATCATTTTTCCGTTTTTATGTAGTACAAGTATCAACTATTCAATAAAAATAGACAAAAACAAAAATGATTTAATAATATTTATTGCTTTTAGGATATATTGAATGCTGCTCCAGAAAAAGATATTCAAATGAAACCAATTTTAGAACAGTGTACTATCTTACGACCAGATTTATTTGCGATTTCGAAAAAGAACTTTTGAAAATTGGGTAAGAAATTATTTTTTTATTATAGCTTTTATAATGTTGCTTAAATCAGAGGTCTCCAACCTTTTTCTATGGTGGGCCAAATTTGAGATACACTTTGGCATTGCGGTCCAACACTGAGAGGAATAGAGAGTTTATGAAATTGAATAATAGATAAAAATAGATATGATTTATTTAAAAAATTATATAATTTTTTATTTTATTTTATAACGAGTTTTTCTATTTTTAGTTAATGTTATAAATTAAAAACAATGAAAACTAAATAAAAATAATATATTAAAATATTATTTTCAAAACATTAATTAGCTTGGCGGACCAGTGCAAAAACCTTGGCCGTAGTTTGGAGACCCCTGTGTATTCGCTTAGTATGTGACCTACCAAGAGGATTATTTATATTATGTATGGGCAATGTATGGGTACCAATCTATTAATAGGTATTTTTGTAATATACTAAAAGTATTTAAAAATAAATACAATTTGTTTATGACATTCTTAGAATAGTTCAATGTATTCACTATTCATAAATTTTATTAAATTAAAATTTTGTTTGACTAATTTTTACATTATTAAATGTAATCCTGTATTATTTTATATTTGTATTACTAATTAATTAAATAATACCTTATACCATAATTTTATGATTTTTAATTTGCCTGTTTTTAAATTAATTATCAGTCTTGTAAGTCACATATTAAATTAATATTGACCCCTGGCTTAAATAGTTATTTGTGATTATTGTTATATACACGGAAACATATTTTGAACATTTATTTTATGTATTGGCTAGTCTATAAATTACTTATATTTGACAAAGATTTTATATGATGATGAAAATTGTCACAATCATTGGTCATGTTCACAATCATTTTCTGCATGAACATTAGGAAAAGGCCCAGATTAGTACTAAGCTAGGGCAAAAAAATATGGTCCAGAATTATAGAATGCGCGTCGAGAGTAGTGATGTCGTTTTACATGGAATTTTTTT
>NW_021770461.1:8375-11040 GCF_005508785.2 Acyrthosiphon pisum | reverse complement strand
CATAGTTAAATACTTAAATTAGAAAGTATATTATAATGTTATGATAAACAATCTTTTGTCAATAATGCTTTTATTTTATAATAATTATTAATAATATTTTTTGTCAGTAATTTTAATCCACCTACTAGCATGTACTACTGACGACAACAAGTATCTAAAAAAAAAATTGTCTTCGGAAATTGAATTATCTTGCAATTAACTTAAAAAAAAAACACTGCTAATCGTTTAAAATGTTAACAAGAAAACAGTTTTAAACGGTACAAATTCAACTTGCAATGTAGACGTATATGTTTAAAAGTGAACAATTAAAAAAAAATTGCCCATTGCTATTAAAAAAGCCTCAAGACACTGTGCGTAATACCCTTTCGTTTCCATTCGTCTGTTGGCAGGTGGGAGGTAGTTCTCGATGACGACCATTTCCAGGGCCGGATCTTAGCTTTTTAACACCCGGGGAAAATTAAAACAATACGCCCATCTCGGGGATATTACCAGAATTAGTATTTTATTACGAAAAATTAAGCACACTCACACAGTATTGTGAGGACCAACATTTACAAAACCTTTTGCAATATACTAGACCAATATTTTATTTACCACAAATAACTTAAACGATTTTAACTTAAAAATGAAACATTTTAAATTTTTAGCTAATCAAGTAATTTTTCAAGTTTTAGAAGCACTTTTTAAGGCCAGTTGTACCATCTTTGATTAAAGTTAACCAAATCGACAGAATTTGCACGATTAAATATCTGTTATCAGCTGATTAAGCTTAATCGAAGTTTAACCGTATAGACGGTAGGTACAACTGGCCCTTAATGGTGTATTTAAAGCTAAAATCTGTGGTCAATATTTCTATGTTTCAGGTTTAGAATAAATAATATTGATAATAGGTAATAACATGTATGAATTATTTATTAACAAATCTAAATAATGTATCCATTGCTTACTTTAAATATAAAAAGCTTTATGTAAAAGAACAATATTTAATTTACAACATATCAATATCATACATTTTTCATTTTTAATATTTGTTACAATCAAAACTTAATATGTTTAGATACGGAAAAATACAATGAAACAAAAATGTGATTATGTACTGACAATTTTAATATGATGATTATAACATGATAAAGAAATTTACTTTATCATGGATTATAACTTATAAATTAAATGTATATACTAAAAAATCTACATTCTACATTTTAAATTTTATAAATTTCCAAAATAATAAGAACCCGTTTGTTTATTTGATATCTTGAACTATAAAAATAAATTAAATAAAAAAACAGTTTATAGAAAAAAACTAACAAAATAGAATATAAATTTCCTTTTAGATTATTTTAATATAATATGTAAAACATAATTTTAAATCTGACTTAGGCTACATATCAATAGGATAGTATTTTTGTTTTAATTATTTAATTATGTTGTACTTTCATATTATCAAGTTTATCAAGAAAATTAATAGTTGTTTATTTGTATTTAAAAAGCAAACACAAATAACAAATTATATTTCCACGGCACTACGTACCTATTTCATATTTTGTCCTTTTTAATTTTTAAATCAATGTTATTACTTATTAGTTAATACTTATCTCGATTAAAAATAAAATTATTTTATTTTATTTGCATACTCAATATTACACATTTCCTGTAAAATATTATTTTATATCTAGTTTTGACTTTTGTTTTTAAGTCCATTTTCAATTTTCAATTTACAAATTTAAAACCTTAAAAATACGCCCACGAAAATTATACGCCCGGGGATAAATCCCCCCCCCTAGATCCGGCCTTGACCATTTCACACGTATTATACCGCCAATATAATGTAGCTAAATTATAAATTACAGGGAAAAAATATGGAAACAAATCGTAAAAACGTCGTGTAAACTGTAATATAGTTATAACAATAATAGTAATAACAATATCCGTTAGATATCTCCTGCGTGAGACCGATGAAATGTCTTCATCTCGCGCGAAGTGGAGCTTTCACCCGCGAGGTCCGTCTCAGTGCCGTGAGAAAACGACAGTAGCGCCGTGCCGCCGATGACAACGGAGTATTACACTGACGTAGTGGAAACGAGGTGCATCGATTTTATGACACGTGGAGGTAGGTACATCATATTTTAATATAATATTGTGTCGTCGTTTAAAAATTGTATGCACTTAAAACGCTTATTATATTCCCGTGGCCGTATAGCAATATTGTTTGTTATCATATTATAGGTACCTGCATCGTCGGCTGACAATTTGCAAATCGGCTATATGAGGATTTTTAAAGTTTCAAAATAAATATATCACAACGTCAGATAGGTATTCCATACATATTGTACACAATCTCGTTTTTATCAGTAGAGCATAGCTGGTTTATTGGTTCTCGAAAAGAGCACGACGATAGGGTGACACAAGGAAGGAAATTAACAACCTCATCGGGAAGGGGCGCGGTGTGATTCGATACTCGTCTATATATTTACACTGACAAAAGTAAACACCATATTATTATTATTCCATACGATATTATATTCAATCGCGTACATCGCGTTACGTTAATACCAAATAATTATTATTAGATATATATTATTATATACTATCACGTTTTATGTCGGCGCGCTCTCATTATAAATATACTCAATCACACCTAACGCCGCGGCGAACATCTAATCAA
>NW_021770461.1:4987-8275 GCF_005508785.2 Acyrthosiphon pisum | reverse complement strand
CATATAATTTTTGTGGTGTAATTAATTAGTATTATGTTCAAACACATTAATATATTGTTAAATTCCATGCCTATAATGTGTCATTTATGAATCATTCTTTATCGACCGCGGTAGAAGTAACGACAAAAATCAACTCAGTACCTATATAATATATATACTTATCTTTATTTATTATACCATTTATATACCATCATAAAATATAAATTTGGCAACGTGCACTACTATTGTATTGCAATATTATGGTTGGCCACAGAGGCGTGAAGCTGCAGCAACGTAGTTTCGGCAACGATAAAGATAGATCACTGTGAAAACTGTTTATGATGCGTTTACCGATATCGATATAAATAAATTATACAGCGGCCCAAGTCGTGTGCGCGGAAATCTCAGATCACGGCGCCTGATGCATGATACATAATAATGAGTTTTTATGTACGTACCTATACGATAATATACGTCATGTAGGATTTAGGGCAGAAAGGTAATAATATTGCGTGGCACGTGCACAATATCGGTGAGATTAAGAAAAGTCGTTTTTGTTTCTGCGTGTATAAATTCATCTCATATGTTCGGTTAAAGTTTATATAGGTGTACCTATATACGCGCGTACATGGTCGCGGAAAACACGATCCGATATATTTATATTATACAAGCTGAACATGTGCACTTCGTTGTCGTATTATACCTGCGGTGGATTCATATAATCAATTAATACAAAATCCTAACCTAACCTGTTGCGTTACTGTTGTATTTTTTACATCCAGATTTCCTACTTTTCAGGTCGATTTTCCTAAAATTTTGTTTCATAATAACCTTCTCCGTGATATACTCTTTCGTTTAAAAAAAATCAAGAAGAGTTGACCCTCTACAAAGATTTTCATATCACATTTATATAGTTAGATGATATATTATATAATATATTGACAAAAAATAATATTATAAAACAACAAAGGTGCCCATAACCAATAGCAAGCAATATACAACGCACTATTATAATTTTAATCTGCAACTTAACTTGTTGTTTTTGGCCATGTCGCCAGGTGTACACTTAATAGGCCATAACTCCGGAACCACTTATCACACAGCGTACAAACTTCACAGAAACTATTTACATATCAATCTTAATATTCCCTGAAATTTTTATCAAAATCGGTAATGTGGATCTTGAGTTATAAAATGTATTTAAAATGTACACTTATTTTTCTGTACTTTACTTTATTTTTATTCAAAGTTTAGATGAGAGGAGTGTAGTGGTACGGGGTTACCCCACGAAATGTTTGTCCACTTCTCCGCTCATCTAAACTTTGAATATTTATAACTCATAAGCTACTCGCCCCAAATTCGATTTTCATGTATCAAAATACTAAGAAAAATTTTCTGCTTTGCAATATAAAATGAAAACCCAATATTGTCATTCAAAAAAGTAAAAAACTTAAAAAATATTTAAAAATATAATTTTTTGAGGAAAACGTTGTTTTATAAGCAACTTGAAATTATGTAAAAAAATATTTCCAAACAAATTTACACTTTTTTAAATAATGAGTGTTCAATGATAAATGAATCACCCGGTTTATATATTTAATTATTATGTTATACCTGTAGTATATGAATACTATATACGTACTTTATGTATAGCTGGTGGTATATACATATAATATGCTTGTGTTTTCTTGGCCCTCATTTCAAACGCCATCCCGATGGATTTCGGCAAAGTTATCGGGTTCAATAATAATAATAATAATAAAAAATAATAGTAATAATAATAATGTAAAACAAAAATAAAAAAAAAAACCGTATATTACATCGGATCCGATTCTCACAGTCCACTGCAGCATCGGATTAGTGCGTAATAATAAAATATCGAGAGACCTGCTGACAGGTCGATGGCCACCGTATAATAATAACGGGGGTGGAGGGAAAAAAATACACAAGCGAACGCCTTCCCATGTAATTATCGATCACGACATTTCGCGTGCGTGCGTGTGCTTACCCAAGACCTCCCCGGGTCACCGGGTTTTAACTGGTGACTCGGAGATCGTATACATAATAATAATAATAATACTATATATTGTGCACGTAAGTTTACGCGGTATGTGTATGTATATGTTGTATATTTATTATATTGTCGTGTGTGTGTCAATGGGGTAGATGTCTCCGCAGGTAATATAGACGGCTGCGACCGGTAACCTTATGGTGGTTGTGATTTCTGAGTTCGAACCGTTTTAAATGATAGATATGTATTGTATGATCTTTAATCAGGGGCGGATTTAAGGCACTGCAAACTATGCGGCCGCATAGGGTGACAAATTTTGGAGGGTGGCAGAATATTTATTTTTATTTTGTAAAACTAGGTGCATAACATTTAAAATTTTATCTATCACTTCAAAATCTTGAAATTGTGGATTTTGTATTCGTTTATTTTAGCAAAATAATATTTATATTTTCCCAGGAAAACATCTACGACAGCGACGATAGTATTTTATTATAGTTTATCTTATTGTTTATGAAATGTCTCGTAATACTATAGTAAAAAAAAAAAAATAGACGTATACGAATATTGGAGTACACGTAGTATTTATAAACGTTCGCTTTATAGGAACCGTTATCGGTACAAGGTTCACTGCGTATACATATATTTCCTATTATTAAATCAGTGTTTAGTTAGACGAAGAGTGGTGTGTTGTCGTATTATTATATTTGTATCCCAACAAAGACACATCGTCGAACTCCGTGTAAAAAATTGCTAAGTAAAAAAAAACTAGTCATCTATAAGACTTCAGCATTATAAATAAGGCTCGGATTTATATGTAAATACATATTTTCTCTGCGACATGATAAACTAATTTCGGCAAGTGATAAATTTGTTTCACAATATTTTTGATAAAATGAACTATATTTGATTTTACATATTTTTACATATTTTGTCATAAATACATGTTTTTACATATTTCACAATTATTCAATTTTTTCTCACATATTTATACAATTATATTGTTTTAATGTCTTTTCTTCAGATTTAGAATAATTGAAAGGTCGTCATGACTATATATTATATCGACGATCTTTTGAATTCGAACATTTAAAAGTGCAGGTTATTATTAATTTTAATCAAGATAATTAGATAACTTTACTATAGATAAATAAGCATTTTTTATTACATTCTATTTTATCATTATTTATTATTTTTTTTTCGATAATACATATTTTGAATTAATTAACACATATTTATGTACATATTTTTATTGTATAAATACATATTTTGATTATATAAATACATATAAATCCGAGCTC
>NW_021770461.1:3238-4652 GCF_005508785.2 Acyrthosiphon pisum | reverse complement strand
ATCGTTAGGAAATTAACAAACATTTTTTTTTTAAAATTAAAGTTACAAACAACTTAGCTTCGTTAATATTGGTTAACAATATTAAGAAATTAAGTAGTTGTGAAATATATTATGGTGGTCTCTCGACAGTAATATTATTTACAAGTTACAACGTGGTAAATAATATGTTGTGAAAAGCCAAGTTGTATTTATATTTTTATATTTTTAAATATACCTAATTAAATCCCCTTAAACATGTTTTGATTTCTTTTTACATAAATAACTTATCTAATGTAATATCTCACCTATAAATGTTCAATTAATTATTATTTCCAACTATAATAGTACACGTTTTTTATTTGCTTTCAATCTCTATATTTTTTTATTTGTTAAAATAAATATGTTTTTCTCAGCTTGTTTTTTTCCATTTTAGATTTTGAGTGGAACGATGAATGTATTGATTTTACAATGATGTGTGTTTTTTTTTTTTTTTTATTTTAGATTCTGAGTGGAACGATGAATGTATTGATTTTACAATGATGTGTGTTTTTTTTTTTATTTTTTTTTGTGTCTGTGTACACGATAAGTAGTCGAAATAATGCTACGATTTTCAACTTCAGTATCTTGTTCGATCAGAAAGTGAATATCGTTGGTGCATTGGGGAGGTCAACATTTAAATTTCCCAGTAGTTTTCAAAAGCGCCGGGAAAAACAAAAGAAAAATTAAGGAAAAACGGGAATTTTTACGCAAAATCTGTTTTCGAGAAAATCGATTTTGGTTTTTGGTGTAACTTTAAAACAAATGACACATGAAATTTTCAATGGTTGTTAACATTTCCATTTTCTATACATGATAAAATTTTCAAAATATTTTGATTTATTTTGAACTGTTTAGAGACATTTACATTTTACATTTTTATTTAGTTTTTTTTCTAAAAATATCAATAAAATTTTATTTGTTGGATAAAAAAGCTTGAAAATTTAATAGAAGGCTCCTAGTATATTGTTTCAAAGGCAGATGAAAAATATTAAAAATCGTTAGTCACAGTTTTTTTTTATAAGTATTTAAAGTTTAAAAAATGACAAAATATGGAAAAATCACGATTAAATTATTTCGAGTTAGAAATTTATAAAAATTTTTCTTTTTAAATCTAAGATATTAAAATGTAATACAAGATTCCTTATAAGATTTTCTACATTTATCAAAAAAAAAAAATGTCTATAAGAAAGCCAAATTAAATTTTTATGATCGTTTGAAATTCTAATTTTTACAACATTGGATATTCACTCGATTTCTCATGTAGCGATTTCCTTATTTTGTTGTAATTCAAAAACGAATAACTGCAGATACATGAAAATTTTACTGAATGTTTATATTAGCATTTCCTATACACCATACAATTTTGAAAATATTTTGACTCTTTTTGAGCTGTTTA
>NW_021770461.1:0-3188 GCF_005508785.2 Acyrthosiphon pisum | reverse complement strand
ACGTAAAAATTACGGCAATGTTCAAATAATCTTAAACAGAAATTCATAAAAGTTTTTCTTTTTAATTCTAAGATTTGGAAATTTAATACAAGGCTCCTAACATATTTTTACAATAGCAGTTGCAAAATAAAAGGAATACATTGTCACAATTTTTATTTATAAGCATTTAAAGTTCAAATTTTGACAACATATTATGTAAAAATCACGAAAATTCGTAAATTATTTTATGCTAGAAATTCATAAAAAATTTTCCTTTTATATCTAAGATTTCAAAATTTAATACAAGGCTCATAATATATCTTTACAATAGCAATTGAAAAATAAAAGAAATATATAGTCACGATTTTTTTTTTATAAGCATTTAAAGTTCAAATTTTGACTAAATACGTAAAAATTACGGCAATGTTCAAATTATCTTAGACAGAAATTCATAAAAGTTTTTCTTTTTAATTCTAAGATTTGGAAATTTAATACAAGGCTCCTAACATATTTTTACAATAGCAGTTGCAAAATAAAAGGAATACATTGTCACAATTTTTATTTATAAGCATTTAAAGTTCAAATTTATACGAAATATGTCAAAATTGCGAAAATTTGCAAGTAATTTAGTGGTTGAAAAATCGTAAAAATTTTTTCTTTTATAACTAAGTTTTTAAAATTTGGTACAAGGTTCTCCATAAGTTTTTCTTTAAAAATAATATATCCTAGACTGACAAATCATCTCCGTTCAGAATCGTTTTTCGTATACAATGATATAATATCATTGGATTCAAATTTAATTCCATCCATTACAGTAACCCACTTGTAACCTACTGTACAGCAGAGCGACATCCACGACTTACCCGCCTTTTTTAATTTATCAATGTAGTGAAATAATATAGTTTCAAAAAATTAGGTCAAATTAATATAACATTAATCCAAATATGATAGTTTTAGTATGAAATTATGATGTCTATTAACTTTCTCTTTGATAAAAATTCTAATATTATACATTTTTTGGATAGTTTGTAGTTCGTCTGTTCATCATTAATTTATAATATTTTTACCATTTTTGAAATTGTATGTTATGTAATGTATAATTTATATGATATATTATATTATAAATTAACTAGGTGCCCGACCCTCCTCCGGAAGAAATTATTTTTTTATAATTTAATTTAAAAACATATGACTATCTTTTAGGTATATAAATAATATAATATAATTACATATTGTAGTTATTTTTATTGCTAATTTATAAAAATTATGTATCTTACATTTTGAATTCAACCACTGAGTGCTAAATTTTATTCTTTTTACTATAGAATAGATAAGGTAGAAAAAAATGTAACAATAAATTATTTGTTCAAATAATATATATTTCAAATGGAAAAATGCAAGTGCAAGCAAATAAATAAATAATTAATAATAATAATAATAATAAATAAATAAACAAACAAACTGGTTTCCTTCGTCTCCAAAATCAAATTTGATTCTTATATATATATATCAATGAATCAAACTTGCTCAACATTAAACCCAAATGGTCAAATATCATTCACTCGATGCGGCATCACAATAAAACATACAAATACAAATTATAATTAAGGAGGAGATGGGATACATACAGTTTAAAACAAAAATTAATTTAGAAATCTAGATGAGAATAAGTTGCATTTCGTGATGAAGCTAAGCTCGTGACATCTGCCTTTGATTTTATATAATGCACCACATAATATTATAGTTATATTTTATAAGTCTAATCGTAAATAAAAGCGATAACATTTTAGCGGTTATGCAGTAGACCGAATTGTTCTCCGGAGGTTTCCGTGTGAGTGCATGTGACCTGTTCGTCGAAACTCCGATGCCGATTGCGTGAACTTTGTAGCAGTTTACGAACCATAATAACAATATGTAATGATGCGCCGTAAGTGTAATGATGTATAATAATATGATGTGATGGTTGAGTTAACAACATTCATATAATATAATCACATGAACAATTATTATTATCATTAGTGGTAACCTGCAGACGGTCCAAACGCCAGACGGTCTCGTGAAATGTGCAAGGGCTCTACACAATATAAAGTCGTTACTTGTAACAACACTGATGGATAGAGTGTGGTCAAATAGTTGCTGGTCAGTGTATTGGTTGATGCAGGTATATATAATATTATAATACCACGGATCTACCGACCATATTAATACAATACCTACAGGACAATAATAATAATATTTTATTTCGCAAATAAGAATACAATACATTTGAAAAACAAGACAATAGACAGTATGCAACACTCCCTGTAAGCATAGCTTGTATTGGGAGAGCAGAGTCCAGATTATATTTTAAGTATATTTACATGTTATTATGCCAAAAATGTTAGAAAGAATAAACAAAATACGAGATTTCTTTAAATAATATCGACAATTTCATGAAAAGTTACCCATAATATAGATTTAGATGGTGTAAATTAAAAAAAAAAAATCACACCAAGTGTAAAATAATGGTTTACATTTCACGAATTGGATAAGATTTGTATCCATTATATTTATTTTATTTTCATTAATTTTAATTCAAATTATGATGCAAGTACTTGTATATATGATTGAAATTTATGATATAGGTGTGAGTATATCAATGAGAAATATATTACCTTTATATTCACTGCCTGCAGTCTTTCCCACAAATAATTACAAATGACGCTTTTCTCAAACCTTGAGACTATATTATTATATAGCTTAGAATTTAGATCTACATCAATTTAGATTGTGGGCAAATAATATTCATTTTCCCATGAACTATGTCATATATCTTAGTTACCTATCTTACAAAAAAATCAGTGACCACATTAGATTCCATTCAAAAATTCTTTTCACAGTGTCTCAAACACCTAGCAGTTACCTTAAACTAGAGTACAAAATAAATATTAAAATGCATACATTTACATATTCTATAAATTGAGCAAATATCGGTAAACTAACAACAATCCTTTCCAAAAAATCTCTTGAATGACTTATTTTGTCTGTCCACAATGTTTTGTATTCTCTATTCAAAAATAGGCTTATTGTTCATTTGCTATAGATTGAATACAGATATTATAATTGTGCAAATTATTTGTCGATTATCTGTTATGTATAATGTTACAGCGAGTAGATCTGCGGTATGGGTATATATAGTGGTGTGTGGGAGAAGAAGATACAATAGAACT
>NW_021770460.1:12747-15451 GCF_005508785.2 Acyrthosiphon pisum | reverse complement strand
AAAATTCGATCATTAAATGCTTATATAAAAAAATTGTGCCTATGTATTTTTAATATTTTTCAACTGATATATCAGTAGTAACAATATATCAGGAGCTTTGTATTAAATTTTTACACTTTTTGGCCCAACAGGTAAAATTTTCATGTATCTACAGTTATTCGTTTTTGAATTACAACAAATAAGGAAATCGCTACATGAGAAATCGAGTGAATATCCAGTGTTGTAAAAATTGAATTCAAACGATCATAAAAATTTAATTTGACTTCTTATAGACATTTTTTGTTTGATAAAGGTAGATAATCTTATAAGGAATCTTGTATTACATTTTAAAATCTTAGATTCAAAAAGAAAAATTTTTACGAATTCTTAACTCAAAATAATTTGCATTTTTTCGTGATATTTCCATATTTTGTCATTTTTTGAACTTTAAATGCTTATAAAAAAAAACTGTGACTAACGATTTTTAATATTTTTCATCTGCCTTTGAAATAATATATTAGGAGCCTTTTATTAAATTTTCAAGCTTTTTAAATCAACAAATAAAATTTTATTGATATTTTTAGAAAAAAAACTAAAAAAAAATGAAAACTGACAATGTCCGTAAAGAGCTCAAAGTAAGTCAAAATGTTTTGAAAATGTTATCGTGTATAGAAAATGGAAATATAAACAACCATTGTAAATTTCATGTATCTACGGTCATTTGTTTTAAAGTTACACCAAAAACCAAATTCAATTTTGTGAAAAATCGATTTTGCGTAAAAATTCCCGTTTTTCCTTAATTTTTCTTTGGTTTTTCTTGGCACTTTTGAAAATTACGGGGAATTTTAAATTTTGAACTCCCCAATGCACCAACGCTATTCACTTTCCAATCGAACAAGATACTGAAGTTGATAATCGAAGCATTATTTCGACTAGGTACTTATCGTGTACACAGACACAAAAATAAATAAAAAACACACATCATTGTAAAATCAATACATTCATCGTCCCACTCAGAATCTAAAAAGGCATTTAATTTATATAAAAAAGGCAATTCATAAATATTCTACAAAATAAAATAGTGAATATTTTTTAAATACTTTCAAATGCACACATTTTGAGAAAAATGTTTATGCTATTTTGTTTAACCTTTTTCTTTAACCAGGTTTGTCCTAAAAATTAGATTTTAAAAATGAACTTACTTAAGTTATACCAGTTAATTTAATGCAAAATAAACTAGTTGGTATTAAAAAAAAAAATTGGCTACCATGTATTTTGATGAGCTGTCTTCAGAAAAACGGTTACGGTTTGGGCTCAAAATATTTTTATAATTTACACGTCTACGTCCACCGAAGTTATCGGGGCGTATTTCATACTTAAATAATTATCTAAATTAAGATTGCTAGATGAATAAAACCCATTTGTAGCGATAATACCCAAGCTGTGTATAAAATTATAAAATAAACTGAAAATTAAACACAAAAAAGGCATTTATAAGTAAAAAGGCAAAAAAAGGCAAAAAAAAAAAATACATCCATCCATCGTCTAATAAATTAAATGAAACACATTTTTGTGCAAAAATTATTTTTCTATTATGATTAATAAGAGAAAGACATTTGCCTTCAAATCCGAACCCTAATTATAATTAAGAAGTATACCTACCTATCAAATTTTGTGCACCTACAGTTCTATCTTTACTAAGGTAAGTACAATTATTAATTTTTTAATTGTGTTTATTTATTTTAAATGTAATACAAATTATTTGTATATACCTATTATTTAACTTAATTTTCTACATTAGGTACAGAAAAATATGTCATTTGATACTGATCTTTTTAATTTTTATTATATCTATTGAACAAAAAATAAGTATTTGGAACACATCATGTACGGATTACAGAAACCGTGATTTAAAATTAAAAGATTGGGAAGATATTGGAACAAATATGAATCTTAATTTTAAAGATTTCACTGGGAAACAAAAGGATGACGACAGTGAGTATCTACATTATAATTATAATAGTATTTATAACCAACATTTATTTAATAATACATTTGTGTGATCATAATATAACATAATATAAAATATTATTATTATAATGTTCCACCTTAATTTAATCACGTAATACTACTTATGATAACATCATAATAGTATTATTATTAAATATAAATGTACCTAATACATCAAAATATATTTATTATTATTTAGTAATAAATTATTAAATTTTAAAATACTGCCACTCAAACAAGCCTTTTGGGCTATTAAAATATTTAGCATAATATTCTCTGACGTTTTTAGCATTTGTACCTGATGATCCTCGAAATACAGTGTCTATTGAATCAAATAATTCACAACAAAGTGTTTCTTCATAGTTAATTCCATCACGTCTTCTCACAAAATTATGTAAAACACAAGCACCTTTAACAATTATTTCTGCAAAATCAGGTTCAACTAGTAAAGAGGTATGAAACACCATCCATTTATTGGATATAGTATCCCAAATGCGCATTCTACTAAACTCCTAGCTTTTGACAGCCGCAAACTAAAAACTTTTTTCTGGACATCCAAGTTTTTTCTAGGATACGACCTCAATAGGTTTTGGTGTAGACCAAACGCTTCACCAACAATTACGAAGGGTTGTTCTTGACCGTGGTCGTTGTTTGGTAGCTTCTTATAACTCCGGGTACATTCAATTTAATGTCATATAATTGTTGTCCTAGGGGA
>NW_021770460.1:9273-12647 GCF_005508785.2 Acyrthosiphon pisum | reverse complement strand
GATCTTTTAAATATATTACTATCTCCATCTCGACCATATGCACCTACATCCACTGTCAGGAAATAATAATTAGAATCAACCAACGCCATAAGTACGATTGAAAAGAACTTTTTACAATTAAAAAAGTCTGTTCCACTAAGTTGTGGAGTTATTATATACGAATGTGCTTTCCGTCCACTGCTCCTAAGCAGTTTGGAAAGTTTACATACTTATAAAAACCTTCCGCAGTATTCAACCATATTTAATTTGTTGGTACAGGCATCTCTAAGGTTTGTAACTTTGTCCACAGTACCAATAAAGTTTCCTTTATTATCACACGAATAGTGCTTTTTCCAACAAAAAAATCCAAATGTAATTGATTGAAAGTAGCTCCAGTTGATAAGTACCTAGTAAAAATAATAACATTAACTTAACATTTTTATAAAACTCATAAATTGCCCAGCCTCGAGTATTAATTTCTTAACAAATTGTAGATTCTGAGCGGAGCGATAAATGTATTGATTTTACAATGATGTGTTTTTTTTTTTTAATATATATTTTTTTTAATTTTTAATTTTTGTGTCTGTCATCACTAGTGATGTAAATTTTGAAAATTTTATAATTTATCATATGAATTTCTTATAAAATAAATCTTTTGATATTATATAGTTGTAGTATACTCAACTTTCATAATTATATTTTAAACTATGTAGGTACTTTTATTACCATTTAGCCATTATAATATAATGTTGGTATTATTCTAATGAACATAATATAGTAAATTCAAAATACAAATCATTAAATATATACCTATATCAATAAATAATATTTAACTCGATAATAAATGTGCATTTTTATCTTATATTAAAAATGTTGTATTTTTACTTCGGTATAAATTATGAGTGCAAAATCGTTTTGATACAATTATTGATTTTTCAATTTTACCCAAATTATATTTATTTTTTAATATAAGTGTTAAGAGTTTGACTCTGACATTATAATTGTTGCAATATAAATAAAAATGAACAGTTATTTTATAAAGTATTCTAAACTTTATTTAACTTAAAAATGAATATTTTAAAAAAGTACAAAAAAATAAATTTTCAATAAAAAAAAAAATTTTCAATTGAAAATTGTCAAGCTTACATCTCTAGTCATCACTTTTTAGGACAGTAAGATTTTAGATTTTCTTTAAATAATTAAAAATAATTATCTTTTCTAATAAGAAAGTGAATCTAGTTGGTAAAATTTTATTTGTTGATTAAAAAAGCTTGAAAATTTAATAGAAGGATCCTAGTATATTGTTGGAGTCAGATTAAAAAAATTCCATAGGCACGATTTTTTTTATAAGCACTTAAAGTTCGAATTTTGACAAAATAACTAAAAATCACGAAAATGTGCAAATTATTTTGAGTTAGAAATTCATAAAAACTTTTATTTTTAAATCTAAGATTATGCTTGCAATTTTAATTAAAATTCATATTTTTTTAGTTAAAGAACTACAAAAGAAATGTAAGAGCTTACGCGATGCTTTCAGAAAAGAACATACCAAGTATGACAGATCTCGTTCTCAAGCATTAAAAAAACCGAAATACTGTTATTACGCGATGCTTTGTCATTTTTAACACCGACATTTACAGTTCGACAGTAAGTTTAGCCTACTTTAGTTACAAAATATTCCTACTATATACAATATTACAATATACCTATATATTTTCCTACTTATTATATAGAATTAATTTTTAGACTATACTATATACATAATAAAATGTTCTAAATGCTTTGACTCAATGCTTTCTATAGACGTGAGAATTTTCGACATTTTTTAAGTAGTTGAAGTAGCTAAAATGTGCAAATTATTTTAGATTATAAGCGGAGCGATGAATGTATAGATTTTACAATGATGTGTGTGTGTTTTTTTTTATTAAATATTCATAGGCACAAATTTTTTTTATAAGCATTTAAAGATTGAATTTTGACAAAATTTATCAAATTTAAAATTGATCAATTATTTTGTTGTTAAAATTTTATAAAATGTTCAACTTTTATATCTAAGGATTCAAAATTTAAAACAAGATTCCACGTGAGTAGTTAATTCTGTTACCAAAAAAATCTAACAAATACATTCACACAGCTTATTTTGATAGTCATTTTAAGTTCAAATTTGGACGAAATTACATTTTAAAAAACCTAGAATAACAATTTTAGTTATTTTGTTGTGATTGTATATATTATTCGTGGGTACTTGAAACTTCTAAAGTATACTATTATTTATCTATGACAGTATCCCGGTTTGTTTTGATGGATAACACGTTATAAGTACCTATTGGATATTGTCATATGATTAGTTTGGAATTTATTATAGGTCAATTTTTTTTTTAATACCTTAGATAAGTATATAATATGTCTTATACCTAGACTGACATACCGTCTCCGCTCAGAATCGTTTTTCTTATACAATGATATTATATCCAGGCCCGGATTAAAACTATTGTAGGCCCTAGGCAGTAGGCACAGTACATTTAGATATTAAGGTGCATACACGTTAATATGGCCCTGTAATGTCCAGTGTTAGAATAGTTAAGAAACCTTTTGTTTGGGAGAGGAAGTATCAAATCTTAGTGTTAATCCTTTAAAAACAAAAATATTTACAGCATAAAAATCAAATCTAAACTTTTATTACTTTTTATATGATAACAATTTTAACATATCTTAAAAACAATTAATTACTCCAAATATTACATACAGATATATTATATTATATTGTCAAAAACCATAAAAAACAACTTATTTTATACCATTTAGCATATTTCTCTAATAAGTTCAATACAAAAGATATAATTGTAACAAAAAATAACAGTAGGTATATATATATTTTTTTTATTAAATAACCCGTGACAACTTAGGCCATTGGATGGTTTTTAACTGTGCGGGAGGATACTGTAGGTTTTTGTAAACACGTTTGTTTTAGTTTGGCAGAATTTTCATGTGGGCACCCTTAAGTATTTGTCATGCCCGGGTGTGGGATGGCGGCCTCTCTCTCCGGACACGGTGTCTGCCCGAAGAGAAGTGCCACCCGAGACCGAGATTAGAACCGACGACGGTGCGCGTCGAAACAGACGACTTAGTCCGCTCGGCCACTTTGTCAATAACATAAAATATTTGAATTTATAATTTATCTCTAGCACTCATTAGATCTGCAGCATCAATTGCTTTGCCATCATTTACAAAGACTATATAGTGAGTACCGTCCAGTCATACGCGGTGCGACCGACCTGCAGTCGATAATAAACTATTGTTTCTATTACGTAAACGATATATTATTTATAATTATTATTTCCTAAAAATATACTATAAACAGTAATTGGGGTATCATTCTTAAATACATGATATTT
>NW_021770460.1:4214-9093 GCF_005508785.2 Acyrthosiphon pisum | reverse complement strand
TACAAACAATAATAAAATAATTAGCAAGGTATTAGGAAATCTAAGCCAGTGGTATTCAACCGGTGTCTATACCAAATCTTGGGTCGCGTAATCTATAAAAATGGGTCATGACAAGTCTTTTTTGTTTTAAAAAAAATAAGTCTATTATAAAATTATAAATTATGGATTCGAATAAGTTATGAATAAATTGATGAACCATATTTTACAGTAGATAAAATGATAGTTAAAATGTCTACTAAAATCAATAAATTGAGCTTACTTGTGATTCCAAACTTCAACAAATGTTTAATGAAACTTTTTTGGAAATGTTTTGGGCACTTTATGCACGGGAAATTACGCAAAACTAGCAGCTTAGTCTTTTTTTTTATGGCCTACAAAGATGACACGAGTCGTGAAAATATTGTTACAAAAACAGTGGATCGCGAGTCAAAAAGATTAAACATTACTAGTCAAAACCATAAATAGGATGAAAAATATTTTAATTTTAATATTAAAAAATGTAAAATTACTACCTAGGTATTCATTAGGTTTATCTTTGACAAAACAATTTAAATCCACTCCAAATTTTAATAAAAATTATTTTGGACATTAGTTTGGTCCGTCCCCCCGTCCAAGTAAAAAAAAATAGTTGGGGTACGCAAAAAAAAAATAAAATAGTAGAGGAGCTCCGTCCCCCTGCGCACCCCCCCCCCCCCAATTCGAGCACTGCTTATGAGAAACTTCGTTTCAAATTTTTAAGCCTTAGATATAATAATTGAATATTAATTTATTCTTTTTAACTACAAAATAGTTTATAAATTTTCGTAAATTTGACGAGTCTTATCAAAGTTCTTACTTCAGACGCTCATAAAAATATATTGTGCAGTTACGCACAATTTTTTATTTCCAATAACAGACTAAGACTCATGAGGCCTTGTAATACCTTGTATTACATTTTCAAGTCTTATGACCGAGTGAACAATTTTGACAATAATTAAAAAAAAAACTAATACAAATCAAATTGTCTTATGCCTATTAATAGCTCAAAAAGAGTCAAAATATTCATGGGTGATTGACTATTCAATTTGCACCAAAATTAACCCTAAATATTTACAACATGTTTGATTTGCACCAAAATAAAGATAGATATGTAATTTTCAACCACGGTGTATGCGTAGTAAACTATATTGTCACAACATATTCACTGAGTGCTCAAAAAAAAAAAGTGGATTAACTTACGGGGAATAGAGTATAGTAGGTATTTAGTCGAAATAATAAATTTATGTTAGATGTACACATATTATATTATTATATACTACGTGTAAAATGTAAATGCGATAATACTGAGACACCGAGTTATAACAAGATTACGAATCGGACGTCAAACTTCGACATGGTTACCAGATAAGACGACGTTAGAAATTTCAAAAAACTATTATTATCATTCGGGTCGGTGGAGTCTAATGAATATAGCTATCAATTTCCATTACAAGGTATCATTACAAGAAATAGGTGAAACAATCACCTAAAATAATTAATAATGCCCTAAAAAAGTAAAAATGTTTAAAAATGCTTACTATTCGAATAGTCCGCCGAGCTATTCGATATTTCTAATTATCGATATTGCCATCACTAAGATACTCATTTTGGTGCAAATTACAAACACTATTTTCGGCTACCTGCATCGGTGTAAACTACATATCTTTATTTTGGTGCAAATTACGAACTCCCAAAATATTATTTTAAATTATACCATGAATAAAAAGCTAATGGGAATCTTTGATGAAAATTTAAAATGCCCATCTTCGTTTTCGATTTACATAAAAATATGAAAATCATTCCAGTCGTTGTATATCTATGTAGGTATATTGTATATTATACGGTTTACAGTTTGGATATTATATTCAAAATATCAAATGTCGAAAAAAATATTTGTATACTGCAATATTATACTTGGGAACCATATCAGTCATCAGAAGTTGTACCAGTACCACACATATTTTTTCAATTTTTGTCTCACAGTTTTTCACAATATAATGTCCATCCTATTCCTATATTATGTTCCTACATTAAATACCATCAGTGTAATTGCGTGGTAGAGCGCATACGACAAGCGTCCGGTAATCGATAATAGATCACATACCTACCTACTACATACCTACAAGATATTAGATAGCAGTCAAAACTGAACATGATACGATCACGTAATAACTAATAAATTTATAAATACTGCAATAATGTATAACCTTTTAAGAAAAAAACATAAGCATTCTAATTTCTAACAATCCACCAGCCACTGTCCTCTAGCATATTATTATCACAAATAGTGTGTATACGCGATCAACGGAAATGAATATTATTACTATTGAAATAATAAATTAACACAAAATAGTGCCTACTACCTCTACCTATAAATTATAATCATTCTGAAATACCCATTCATGATACACGACGACACGACGTACACTTGAAATATATAGTACTTACAATATAGAACAGCGATTGGCAACTGGTGGAAGGCAAAACTCTGAACCCTGTCAACACATTGTACTTCATTATGTTATTTACTGTAATAGTATTATTATTAATAGAGAATACCTATTTATTTTATTTAATTTATCAAACTCAGATTATAGTAAGTTATATCATAATTCATCGCAGATATTAATTTATCGGGCAGGTTAATATAAGTTAAATTAAATTTAAGTTTATATACGGTTAACCTAACCTACACTATACAGTACTTTTGCATCAAAAAGAATTGTATTTATACAATATTACCTATTCAAATACCTACCTAGATAAAAATAATGGTATGGACATATGAATTTACATTGTGTATCAAGATGGCAAGATAAATAAATTTAAACTTGTCTAGTTAAAAACAACTAGGCAACAGCCAACAAGTATAATAATATTTTAGGATGTAACTATATAAATATGGCCTATGGGCGCTATGAAAACAATAGTTAGGTAGAAATTTTTAGTAATGACATAGTAACATAATGAATAATGGTCAATATATGTATTATGTCTCATAATAGTGTTTATAGCAATTTAAATTAATAGATATGTAAACATTTTTTTTTTATGATTAAAAATATAATATTAAGAATTTCATTCCTATTTAATATGCGGAATTCGCTGTCTGCGGAAAAAACGCATCGTGTGGCCCAAGCCTTTAAGTGTAAGGTTATTGCATAATATACCTATTATATTATTCTGGTACCGACGTCGACGACTGGAGAAAAAAAAACATTTAATTTATTATAAGCTATTAATCGATGTAAACCGATACCAAATTGTCCATAAATTATATATACATATATAATAAAATATTGTTATAACGTTGAAGGATAACCACGACAGCACGGCTTTTTTTATTTAATAACGATTATAAATATACACAAATTAAGAATAAACAAAAAGTATTCAATAGTAAAAAAAAAAGTATTTAAAATACCATTCAAATACTTCGTGTAAGGTGTACTATGTAACTAAAAATATCGGAATAACGTTACCAATTGTATAAAAATTATGATTATAGTACAAGTGTCATGTCCTGTTATACTGAATCCGTCTTTATTAGTTGAAAATATAATCCATTATGACACATAAATTACTTGTTATTATAGGCAAAAAAAATACTGTAGGTAGGTAATAAACTAATGCCTTACAAGTTACAGTTAATTACAGTCCTAACTAATAGGTAAGTAACAAATAATAAAATTAAAAACATTTTGGATGGCACTCCTAGTTCCTACGCACCCATACACTTGTCCACTTTTTTTCAAATACTAAGGTGCGCGGGCAAAAACCGAAAAAAACACGACAGAAAATACGGTTGTTGCTCGGTTTTCCCTCGCGCGAGCAGTGTGTCGTGTTACGTAATAATTAACAATTATTTAATGTTAAAGCATCATTTGTCGCGGCGGCTCGGCGCTCATGCCGCAATACAATAATATCAACTATAAACACGCGGGTGTATGGTACGTCGCGTATGACACGCATCGGCAACGCCGTGAAACGGGCCTCAGCCGCCGACCGCTCAGCAGAATGAAATAATAATAATATTCCGACCTCGGATAAGGCTCTACATAGTATCATAGGCGCACATTGGGTGTGAATTTAGGGGGTGCTGGAATAGTTTATGTTACACATGTCCATGGGGGGCTTTATCCCCCACACCCCCCTTAATCCTAATACTATAACTAACTGCATTACATTAGCTTTACATTTTTAATTAGAGTGAGGTACCTAACTTTGATTTCGCGGGGTAACTTTGATACCCATATATTTTTATTCACCAGAGTACCATGATAATTAAATTTTTTTTTCATAAAATGGGGTTACTTTGATATCACATTAAGAAATATAGGTATCGAAATTGCCCGTTGTGTTACTTTGATAGCATATTAAAAAATATTGATATCTCAAAAGATAATTTCAGAATTTTAAAAATTAAAACGTTAAAATATTGAACTAGTTGTAACTAATATTTCATTTTGAGAGTTTTATCGTTAACACTACAGAAGTTATCCATATAATAAAAAATGAAATTGTCATAAAACAGTAAAAAATTATCGAAGTTACCCCATTTTACTGTACTACTTTTATTTTTAAACTATGAGAACTTTTTTCGTATTTGTGATATCGAAAAATTAAAAACAATGTTGCACAGTCTATGTTCTCTTATTCTTAATAGGAACATTTGGTTGCATAACATGAACTATAAGTTTAGCCATAGTGGTTCTTATCCACGCAAAACCATTTTTACTATGTTTTACATTTATAAAACAGAGACCACACATGCGTGTGTAGCATCCTCTTAATAATATTTGTCATTCCGAATTTATTCAATTCAGCGTAGCCCGCAGATTAAATAAATATATTAGTAAAA
>NW_021770460.1:0-3851 GCF_005508785.2 Acyrthosiphon pisum | reverse complement strand
CCCAAGCACCCCCCTATGTGCGCCTATGCATAGTATCCATAGTGCCCTACCTCGGAGTGCGGTTCATCTCCACGGAGTGCGCGCGTCGATCGGTCAAAACCGAACACGATACGATCACGTGATAATCTCGCGTGACACCGCACCGCCGATTCCCGACAAACCGGCAGGCACAACAACAACAATATTGTTCCTCGTTACAGATCCACCCCCCCCCGCCGGTCTGATAATTGATAAGCTTTCAATACGTTCGACGTCGCTACGGAGTACGGACTCCGACGAGATCCTCCAAGTTTCGTCGCGTTAATCCCCTCTACACAGCCGGGGCAGCGTACAGTACGAACGTCGCGCCTAGGGTTGCGCAAACTGATATTATTATCGATATATCGATATATCGATTTCTTAAATATCGATAGCTGATATATATCGAAATAAAAATATCGATATCGATATTCCATTTCAAAATAATAATAATAAAAAAAAATACTTAAACGGGCAAATTCGGCTGATTAAACTCTAAGTAACTTCCTAACTAATAGTATGAATCAAATATTTTTTTCTTTAATCAATTCAAAATAAATTGTGAAATTTTGCATTACACTGAACAATTTTATATTCTCTTTCTGAAATCATTTTATTCCTACTACTAATTTATTGTTTAGAATCTCTTAAAAGTTTTTCTGATATTATGTCTTTTCCATTTGGATTCGTATTTTCCGGCTTTTGTTTTCCCCATCATTAGCTTCACTTTGAAAATCGTCAGCTACTTTGATAAACTTCAACTTGCGAAGTCTAACTTTTCTTAACTTGTGTCATTTCATTCACGATGTAGATGAACATTCATCTTGAGAATCCATGAATTGATTATTTTGATCTGTTAAATTTTAATTAACATTATTGTATTATTATGTATTATTATTATATTATGTATGAATAATACATTCATTATTATATTACCTTTAGGCATTGCGAAGTATGCTCTAGAGTATTGAATGATACATTCACACTTAACGTAGGTGGGTAATATTTTATACTTTATGTAAATTATTATTATGATACCACAATGGTAATTTTTTTGGCAAGTGTTGAAGGGCTACGGTGAGCAAATCATGCAACGACTTAATTTACGAAATATTATGTACAACATTACGTTAAACAATTGATTAATAACAACGATTAATAATTAAAAACAATTCGGTGCTCGCGAAACGATAAAACGCGTTAACTCACATCGACTTTGGCTATAATTACGATGGTCTCGGCAATACGAAATCTACGGGCTCGGGAACGTTAATTTAAAAAGCGTTGCGGTCAAGCGCGTTTCAAAAAGAGAACGCTGACACGGTTCGGGCGGCGTCGTGTAATCGTCGCGGCACGTTCAGTAGATACCGCGAGTGAGGGGGACGAACACAACAATTCCGTGGTGATGTAATCCATTCGGAAATCAGAATTCCCACTTTCGCGCACGCAACTGAGCCGCCGGCAGCCGTCAGACCCCCAGGCGATTGTCGGCTGCGCTGCGATTGGTCGCCAGTTGTCGAAAGCTACCGTCACCCGTCGCCATCGACAGCCGCCGCCGTGCATACATGATGATCACAATAACAAGATCGTAATAATCATTACCTATTTATGTTATAATGTATATTTTTTTATCTTAACCATGTTCCTTGTACTTTTACCTTATTGTTCTGCACCAATGAGTCCTGCCTACGTCGTATACAATTCTTCGTGAAAACGGTGCGATATTATTGTTCACTACGTATACACCTGTGGCGCGGCGGCGGCACAGCAAACATCAGCGCCAACTGGTGACAACAGACATGTGCGAACAAGACGGGTTTTCGTCAAGCGAGTGGGAATTATTATTCTGAATAGAGTATAGGTAGACCGTTTGACAAATTGACGGGTACCTACTGACGAATAATATAATATATTATCTTGGTATAAAATTTACTAAAATTTAATAAAACGACTTGAAAATGCTAAAAAAATGCAAAATTTAAGTTTCCCCTTTGAAATGTCCAAGCACGGAACAGTTTACGGTTTTGCCGCCGACACGGTTTGGCCACGACTCCACCGAGCTGCGCGGCGGGCGCAGAGACTTTGACGAGCGGCCCCGGGCCCCCCTCTGTCGTCCCGCGCACGACAAGTTCGCCGTTGGCCTCGCCGCGCTGCCGTCGGCCAGCCGGGTTTGTCTTTTTCTGTTTTCAAGCGGTCGTCGTGTAACGTCGAGTCGTCGTATGTTCACCGCGTCCGTGCGTTCCGCCGCGTCGTGCGAAACCTTGAGTTTTTCTTTGTCGATGCTCTGATCGTTAAACGTTAATCGAACACAATGCGTATGTCATACTCGTTTTCCGCGTTGACGGTAGCGTTTGTTCACCGTCCGTTCGTGCCGCCGTGATACCTCGTTACATTGCCGACATCCTCAACTCGTCTGAATAATATCAACGCAACAACGAAGACGCTTGTCCCGGCCACTGTCGCCGTTTCAGCGAGAGACCACCAACCACTCGTCAGTACCTAGCTGTTGCTGTCGCCATTCGGGTAATATTATATTATTGACATGTATATGTATATGTCTCATGGCTGGGGGTCATTCTGTTAATTTGTGCGACACCGAGAATGTTACCATGACGTCATAAGTGTTTAATGTAATGTGTGCGCGTCGACCGGTGGGGACCGGTTCCTGGAAATAAGCGATTATTCGAATGTTGTCGGAATCGCGGTGGCGTGTGATCTATTAAGCCGGGTCCACATTAGAGCAACAAATATTTCCTGAATGTTAACAAGTGTTTCTAATTGTTTTTGTTTCCTTGGAACAAACTAGAACATTTATAAACACACTGTCCACATCATAGCAACAAAGTTCCTGTAAAAACTTAATAGTACAATTCAAAATCTGTTGCTCTGTGTATAATGCAAAAAAAAAAAGTATTTAAAATACCATTCAAAGTACTTAATGCTGAAAGTATTTAAAAAGTTATTCAATACTTAAAAGGGAATTTGAATACTTTTACTTAAATGCTTTACAGGACTGGTCGAAACACAATTTTACATTAAGAAAATATTTAATCAGAAACCAAAAGAGAAAAAAAATCATGTGTTAAATATTCTACTGTATAAGGACTTTTTATACAAGCTGATTTGCTAATTGAAATATAGTCCGCTGGTACATTTATTTTTCTGAATTTACCTCTTGACTGGACATCTGGCGATTTAGTTGTTCTACCAGCTGATCGAAAATCAAAACTTTCCTTAGGTATGCATTATAATTAAAACCCATCGTATTTTTATGGCTAATTTTTTTTCTAAATTAATCTTGCTTAGCTGTATCGCCTATTATTAGTGCTGAAGATTTTCAGCCTCTATCAGAAAAAGAAGAACAAGATCTAGAGTTATTAATGAAAGAATGTGGATTTGCTGCCAAGGATGCTAAAGCATTTACAGATATGTTGGCTACTCAATTAATGGCTCTAGATGGTGTAAGTAATTATTTTCACAATACATCTAAGGTGTATAAATTATGTAGGCTGCTTTTAAATGGTCTAGGTATTTGGTCATAATATTTTAAGAGGCATCAAAAGACCTATAGATTTTTAAATATTTGTTGAAAAAACAATTTTTTATTGAATGTTTGATAGATGTTTTATTCAAAGCTCGGTTGTATTGGTTATCAATGTTTTATTGCATGAAATATTTCCTAATTATAAAATGTAATGATTTTAAAATGCAGGAGAATGTACAGAGTGTTCTTGCCTCAGAGCCACAAGTTACGAAATTAATGGATCAATTAGAAACAGCTATTCAAGAAATTGAAAAGGTAGAATCAGCTTTAGATATGTATGATGAAACCT
>NW_021770459.1:35817-36897 GCF_005508785.2 Acyrthosiphon pisum | reverse complement strand
AACAGTTGAAAGCAAATTATTAAAGAAAACCCTTGTTTAGGTAAAAAATGTACTAATGAATGTAATACTATAACAGAAGAGGAAAGATTAATAATATTTAATAGATATTGAAAAGAATTTGATCATACTAGGAAACGAGATTACTTGCTGTGCTGCATGGAGAGGCAAGATGTGAAAAGAAAATATGTTACTCATGTAAGTAACCGTTGTAATATATACAAGTATTATTTTTCTTTTAATGACACTGCCAAAGTTGTTTGCAGAAAGTTCTTATTAAATACATTGAATATAACTGAAAAGTTATTAAAATGTACAAGAGACAATACAGTTAATTTATTTTCATCGAAGACTGATAATAGAGATAAAAAATCAGCACATAACACAACATCTGAAGTAGTTATAAAAAGTGTTAATACATTTATAAACAAACCACTAGCTGTACTTTCCCACTATTGCAGAGGTTCCTCTACTAAAAAATATATTGGTAGTGAATTTCAAAGCTTAGAAAATATATATAGAATCTATGTTAAAGATTGTAGTTTAAATAATAATATAAAAACAGTTTCAAGTACAATATTTAAAAAAATATGGAGAGATCAATATAATATTGGTATACATGTTCCTAAAAAAGACAAATGCACCCACTGTGAAGCTTACAATAACAGAGAAAATTTAACTCAAGATGATAATATGATCCAAGAAAATCATCTAAAAGAAAAACAGTGTACCTATGATGTGTTCAAAAGTGATCAAGAACGCAGTGGAAAAGATGGATTTCTATGTTGTAGCTTTGATCTCCAAAAAGTATTGAATACACCTACTGGTAATAGTATGTTATTATATTACTCTAGAAAGTTAGCCTATTATAATTTAAGTGTATATGAAAGCAATTCAAAAGCAGGATTTTGTTAATTGTGGTCAGAGGTTGACGGTCTTAGGGGATCCAATGAAATAAATACTATCATATTTTCATATTTGAAATCTGTTGATGAAAGAGGTATCATTCAGGACATAGCTTTGTACCATGGGCGGATAGGCCCATCGGGAAATCGGGATTTTCCCGGTAGGCCCCCATCAATA
>NW_021770459.1:34873-35767 GCF_005508785.2 Acyrthosiphon pisum | reverse complement strand
TACCATGGGCGGATAGGCCCATCGGGAAATCGGGATTTTCCCGGTAGGCCCCCATCAATATTATGCTCAGAGGCCCCAACCCCGAAAAAAAAAAATTAATTTTTATGAGACTGTAAAGTAATACCGGCTGCGTATTTGTAATTTTTGTATATACCATCAGCTATTAGGGGCCTCTGTGTAATACGCGTTGATACCCGTATAAATGTATAATAGGTACCTATTTTGTTGTATTTACTATCATGCTACTAAAACCAAATAATGTATAAAATGTAAATATAAATAAATATGTTCGTTGTTCAAATGACAAAAATAAACAACCATAATAATAAATAATAATCAATAGGTAAGTATATTAATATAAATTAAATTTTCCATGAGTGATAACTATAACTACTTATGACGTATCTGGTATCTACGTTCATATAAATATATTATATCTTAATAATTTCGACTTGTTCTATTTTTAAACAATGCTTATCAATATTCAATGTGGATGTTGATAATAATATCATATAACTGTTTTATTTTTACTCTATAGCCTATGCCAGTATGCCCTATGGTGTAAACCGATTATTAATTTTATTAACTGTTATTTTTATTTTACCTTTTGGCTTTCTATTGTAGTCGTGGTTTTTAAGTTTTTGCTAATTGTGTTTTAATTTATTAAATAATATAAATTATACTACAATAATGTCGAAACGAAAATTCGAAAGTGGAGCTTCAAAAAGAAAAAGAATGGATCATGATTTGTTAATTAAATGTGCCAACGATAAAACCCAAAAAAAGTTAAATTTTTATTTAGCAAAAAATACCGGTAAGTAATATTAGCTTTAAGCTTTACTACTATATGGTTATTGGTCATACAATTAAATTTTAAATTAGGAACATTAAGCC
>NW_021770459.1:30654-32849 GCF_005508785.2 Acyrthosiphon pisum | reverse complement strand
TATTTTTAAAATATTAATTTAGTAATACAAAACTGAGTACATAATATAAATGACAGCTAAGACACTAGGTACAAAATAATTAATTATAAGTATTATAAACAAAATTACTAAAACAAGAATATAATTTAAATTTATATCACTACAAATTTGTATTTACATTTAGTACCATGAAAACAGAAATCATAAAAATGTAAAATAATATATTTGTCACCATTTAATTCAGAATTTAATTTTTCTAATTTGACATGTATTTCAATTATGACCACTAAGATTTTAATTTCTTTTTTTTTTTAGAGTCTTCTGATTTGAATTTGTTTACAAGACCTTCCACAGCCAATTTTGCAAAGTACTGGTTATTTCATCCCAATCAACCAAAAATTGGTGTACCATTTGCATATAAAAAAACTTATTTTCGAATTGATGGAGGAAATCGTAAATGGGTGTCATATAGATCCATTGATAAATCTCTATTTTGTTGTATTTGCCTTTGTTATGGTGACGGATCTGGACCATTCTCTAAAGGATTTATTGACTGGAAGCATGTGTATACTCGAATAAATGAACATGAAAATTCAAAAACACATAGGTTAAATGTAGATGCTCATGTTATGAAAAAACAATTTTCATCAATTGATTCACTATTAACTTATGGTCATAGTTCAATAAGGAAGAAAGAAATAGAAAATAGAAGGCAAGTTTTATTTCGTATAATTGATATTATTAAATTAATCGGTAAACGTGGACTCAGTTATCGAGGTAAAACTAACGAAGCCATTTATACTCTTGATAATCCATCTTTAGACCATGGTAATTTCTTGGAAATGATTTTACTAGTGGGCAAGTATGATCCAGTACTCAAAGCTCATTTAGATAAAGCAATTAAAAATAGTACAAAAAGTCATGATTCTGGTTCCAAACAAGGAGGTGGGCACATAAGTTTTTTATCTAAAACCACAGTCAATTACATTATTGAGATAATAAGTGAAATTATAAAGTCATCAATTTCTGAAGAGATCATTAAAGCTGGAATGTACTCTGTACAACTTGATACTACTCAAGATGTCTCTGTGATTGACCAATGCTCAGTTATTATAAGATATGTAAACGGTACTTCTGTAAAAGAGCGATTAGTTGGCATGATAAAATGCAAGTTAAGCAAAGGGATAGACTTTGTTGATTTAGTCTTAAAAGTTTTTCATAACCTGAATATAAAAGCAAATAACTGTGTAGGCAATGCAACTGATGGAGCTGCAAATATGCAGGGCCAATATAATGGGTTTTCTGCAAAACTAAGTGATGTAGCAGCTACACAAATACATGTATGGTGCTATGCGCATGTATTGAATTTGGTAATAGGTGATATTACTCTTAAAGTATTACAATCTATTACTTTATTTGGAATTTTAAATGGGTGTGCAGTCTTCATACGTGAATCACACACCCGTATGGATGTTTGGACAACTATGAATTCCAGAAAAAGAGTTTGTACTATTGGTGAAACTAGATGGTGGTCAAAAGATGCTTCTTTAACCAAAATCTTTGGTAATTTTAATAATCCTGAGTCTGGACTTTTTGTGGACCTTATATTAACATTAAGTGAAATTGAAACAAATTCAAGTATAAAATCTGAAGCTCGTTTTAAAGCAAGTGGATTAAAGGCAGGTTTATGTAAATACGAAATAATTTTAACAGCACAAATGTACCTTAGAATATTTGAAAAAACTACACCGCTTTCTAAATATCTTCAAGGCCAAGGGATCAATATAATGACAGCGTATCAAATGGTAACACAAACTTTACAGGATTTAAGAAAGTGTACACGTGAGTTTTCTAGGACTAAAGATGCAGCTGATAAGTTTGTACAACATACCAATAAAATATTTCAAAAAATGAAAAACAATGTAATTGAAATCGCAAATAGTCTACCACAATCTCGTAAAAAAAAAAAAACTAAGCAATTTCATGATTATGAGGCAGATGATGATCCTATAACAGACCCATTGCATTCGTATGAGGTTAATGTTTACAATCAAGTACTGGACACTGTTATTGAGAGCATTTCTTCAAGATTCGAAAAACATGGACAGTTATGTGCAGATTTTGCATGTCTTGACCCTAATAATTTCAAACCAGATGTAACACTTCCAAAAAATGCTCTTATTGGTATGTTTGACAAGATTTGCAATTATTGTCCA
>NW_021770459.1:29704-30554 GCF_005508785.2 Acyrthosiphon pisum | reverse complement strand
ATGACTTCCCCTAAGTCAGTCCGCCGAGATACTAATGTGTACAGGATGGCCAGCCTGTACACATTAGGATGCACGAATGCATCAAGTACGGTCGAGTAGGTCACTGTGCTGGATATCGTTAGACTACCCAGCGCACCGACACTACGCCGACCGTACTCGATAACAAACTGCTTTATGGTGAACGACGTTGTGAATGATGCAGGCAGTGGCGTATTTAGGGGGGGTGTCCTGGGGGTTAAACCCCCCCCCCCCAATTTTTTCTTAGTTATATTCATTACTGAAGTATCACAAAATACGGATAACGAAATATTTTAAAACTGCTTTGAAAAATGAAAATTGAATAATGTATATTTTATATTTTCATCTTATACCAGATAATAGTCAATAGGTATTAGCATTGATTATATATATTACGTGTATATATATATATATAAACAGCTCTCTAGGTTGCAGCCGTGCAGGCAGTGGCGAAATAAGTGGGAAATTTTACGGTATAGGGCTCGAGGTGATGAGCAGCTTAAATTATTTTTAGAAAGTAATGGACATTTAAAATACACAAGTGCGACGATTCAAAACGAAATTATCGAATCGTGTAACCAAATTTTATTGAAACGAATTGTGAATAGAGTGAACTCTGCTCAATGTTTTTCAATACTCGCCGATGAAACAGCTGACATTGCGAACATCGAACAAGCAGGGGCGTCATTTGGGGGGGGGGGGCAGGGTGTGCAATGGCACCACTAACTTAAAAAATGTTAACAATTGGCCTGCCATTAATACTCCAATGCGCCGTCCTAATTAACTTATACATGTTTTCATATATAGGTAATATAAAAAATATATATTTTAA
>NW_021770459.1:19840-27577 GCF_005508785.2 Acyrthosiphon pisum | reverse complement strand
ATCCTCAACAACTGATAATGGTTGATTATCTTTACAGATGAAATATACAATGGCTTCAGTAATTCGAGTATGTTTCTGTCCACCGCCTGTTAAGTGTATTTACACAAAATATTAAAATATTTATGTGGTGTTAAAAAATCAGTTCAAATAGATATTTACTTGAAAAACTGGACATCTTTTTTAGTGACCATTCCAAGGTAGGCTGCTTTGTAAACTTTTCTGCAATATTTAAGGAGCTGTTTCTGCTCACAGATGGCGTGGAAGTTGACAAAGATACATCTGAGGACAATGTGTTCAGAGTTTCTTCACTCAGTGACTCTGGATCATCGACATTGTTTTCAGTATCAATTAAGCCCAAAGATATGTTTCTAGTAAATTAACTAGTGGCCTGTTAAAATAATTATAATTATTATTATTATTAAAATTATTATAATTTATAAAGTAAGTAGGTATTATAAACATTTTAAATAGGTATTGACATTTTTTAGAGAAAAAACATTCTTCTTTGATAAATTGTATAAATTGATGTTATTAAAAATACACTTACCTTTTCTTGATTATTTGGAGATTTCAAATTGTTTTCTATGGGTAACTTATGTAACTTCTTTATGTGTCCCATCAAATTGGAAGTATTACCAGAAGTTTGCAATGTTTTACCACATATTTTACACATTGCAGTTTGATTTTTTTTTTTTTCAAAGTACATCCACACTTGTGATCTAGGTTTTGACATGTTTTGTTTAGTCTGTACGACGGTCGACGAATGCACATTAAGTATTAACACAAATGTATAAATGAGTAAGGTAATCAATGTGGATGTTGATAATAATATCATATAACTGTTTTATTTTTACTCTATAGCCTATGCCAGTATGCCCTATGGTGTAAACCGATTATTAATTTTATTAACTGTTATTTTTATTTTACCTTTTGGCTTTCTATTGTAGTCGTGGTTTTTAAGTTTTTGCTAATTGTGTTTTAATTTATTAAATAATATAAATTATACTACAATAATGTCGAAACGAAAATTCGAAAGTGGAGCTTCAAAAAGAAAAAGAATGGATCATGATTTGTTAATTAAATGTTCCAACGATAAAACACAAAAAACACAACAAATTCAAGTATAAAATCTGAAGCTCGTTTTAAAGCAAGTGGATTAAAGGCAGGTTTATGTAAATACGAAATAATTTTAACAGCACAAATGTACCTTAGAATATTTGAAAAAACTACACCGCTTTCTAAATATCTTCAAGGCCAAGGGATCAATATAATGACAGCGTATCAAATGGTAACACAAACTTTACAGGATTTAAGAAAGTGTACACGTGAGTTTTCTAGGACTAAAGATGCAGCTGATAAGTTTGTACAACATACCAATAAAATATTTCAAAAAATGAAAAACAATGTAATTGAAATCGCAAATAGTCTACCACAATCTCGTAAAAAAAAAAAAACTAAGCAATTTCATGATTATGAGGCAGATGATGATCCTATAACAGACCCATTGCATTCGTATGAGGTTAATGTTTACAATCAAGTACTGGACACTGTTATTATGAGAGCATTTCTTCAAGATTCGAAAAACATGGACAGTTATGTGCAGATTTTGCATGTCTTGGCCCTAATAATTTCAAACCAGATGTAACACTTCCAAAAAATGCTCTTATTGGTGTGTTTGACAAAATTTGCAATTATTGTCCAGGAATTATGTACGAAGACTTTCGAAATGAATATATAGACTTCATATCAAAATGGAAAGAAATAAAAAAAAATATTGACTGTGTATATACTGAACTACAAGACTATGATGAAAATATTGATGGTAATAACCAGTGGCGTATTTAGGGGGGGTGTCCTGGGGGTTAAAACCCCCCCCAATTTTTTCTTAGTTATATTCATTACTGAAGTATCACAAAATACGAATAACGAAATATTTTAAAACTGCTTTGAAAAATGAAAATTGAATAATGTATATTTTATATTTTCATCTTATACCAGATAATAGTCAATAGGTATTAGCATTGATTATATATATTGCGTGTATATATATATAAATAGCTCTCTAGGTGCAGCCGTGCAGGCAGTGGCGAAATAACTAAAATAGTCACAACATTGTAATTTGTAGTGTGGCACGACGATTGTAGTCGGACCGGTCGCAACTGGTAACCAAAAATAAAACACAATATTGTGAACTATGTAATTCTTAGAATTGTATTATCGTTTCGGCTAGCCGTATTATTGGCTATCGCCTTATTATCTTTCTTCAAATACAACAATTATTATTATCTAGGATAGCAAAAGACCAACGATATAAAGTGTACTATGTACAGTTGTCAGTTGACAGTTGTACACTCGAAGTACAATAATATTATTTTTTGCTGAACTGCTGCCGACTGTTGACGTCGTAAATACATCAAATTTACGTAAGTACAACATTATTGTAATTTATTTTTATAGCTTTTAAGCCTTTAAGGACTCGTACGAAACTATGAACTATACCTAATATGTAAAAACAATAGTGAAATTAATTAATTTAATATAAAATTAAAGAGTATTTAATAATGTCATTGTACTTTTAAAACAGTGAAAATGGCACAAAAGAAACAAACTTCTATTTCGTATTTTATGAAAATATCGAACTGTCGTAGTCAACCCGATTCTAAGCAGGACATTTCCTCATGTATTACGTCTGAATTAGAAGATACGTCTCGTTCATTATCATCCCCCTCCAAAAAGCGAGCACATTCTTCTATGATCTTCATAAAAAAATCAGATGATCACCCCAATATCAGATCTCGTCTCAAAATCTATGTTGCTGATTCTACTAATTTTATGAATGTATATGATATAGGATTTTATATAAACCGTACATTATCACAAAATGAAATATCTGATATTATGAATAATCTATGGGTGCCAGATATCAACTACAAATTTCCAATAAAAATGTATATGAAAAAAAACAAGCAAGTAAATTTAAAGTTTCAATATTCGTGGCTTCTGAAGTATCCATGGCTATGTTATTCCGAAAAAGAATGCGGCGCTTTTTGTAAATTTTGTGTAGCATTCGTTAAGTCTGGTGTTGGATATAACTCAAAAAAGCCAAATTCTTTTGTAGTGACTAAATTCGATAACTGGAGAAAAGCACTGGAAGGATTTCAAAACCATAGTGAAACAAATTATCACAAAACCTGTTTATCCGATTCTGAACATTTTCTTAAAGTACAAAAAAATATTAATGAAGACATATCAGTAAAACTAGACTCCAGTAGAAAGAATCAAATAATGAAAAATCGCGAACTTTTAACTCCGATAATCGAAGCAATCATTTTATGTGGCAGGCAGAATATAGCAATTAGAGGACACAGAGATTCCGGTAAATTAATGATCGACCAAACTGATAACGAATATGAAAACAATGAAGGGAATTTTCGGGAAATTTTACGGTATAGGGCTCGAGGTGATGAGCAGCTTAAATTATTTTTAGAAAGTAATGGACATTTAAAATACACAAGTGCGACGATTCAAAACGAAATCATCGAATCGTGTAACCAAATTTTATTGAAACGAATTGTGAGTAGAGTGAACTCTGCTCAATGTTTTTCAATACTCGCCGATGAAACAGCTGACATTGCGAACATCGAACAAGTAGCATTGTGTGCAAGATACCTCGATAAAAAAAATATGATATTAAAAGAAGAGTTTATTCAATTTATACCTACGTTTGATACGACCGGAAAAGGTTTAGCATCATTAATATTAGAAAACTTGCACAATTTTGGTATAGAAACAAAGTACATGAGAGGACAAGGTTATGACGGCGCGGCTGCAATGTCAGGAGAATTTAATGGCGTTCAAGCCATAATTCGTAAGACTCATCCTCTTGCTCTTTATGTGCATTGTTCCGCACATGTCCTTAACTTAGCTGTTTCAAACTCCTGCAAAGTACAGGAAATAAGAAATTGTTTGGGGACCATTTCTAAAGCTCGGGATTTTTTCAATTTTCCTAAAAGAAAAGATGTTTTAAAAACTCAAATTGAAAATAGTGATGAAAAAATCTCAAAAAAATCATTAAAACGTCTTTGCGCTACCCGATGGATTGAACGTTACCATGCAGTGAATGATTTTGAAGAGTTATTTGACCAAGTGATAGAATCATTAAACTTTATATCTGAGTGGAAAGATGTTGAGACTTCTTCGCATGCCAGTAATCTGTGTAGTGCTATATTAGAAGGTGGATTTATTATTTCTATGCTTATAGTAGCTAAATGCTTTAGTGTTGGTCTTCCTTTATCGAAACATCTTCAGCGGGTTAATATTGACCTTGGCGAAGCGATCCAATTAGCGGAGGATACAATAAAAGAACTTGAAGATTTTCGAAAAAATGCTGATTCTATTTTCCAAGACATTTTTGAAAATGCTGTTTCTCTTGGTAATAAATTTGGTGTTACTATAAGTATCCCTAGAACTACGAAAAGACAAGCAAACCGTGTAAATGTTGAAACTGATTCAATAGAAGTATATTATAGAATCGCTATATTTATACCTTATATTGAAACATTTATTGAGCAATTGAAAGTTCGATTTACCAGCCATAAAGCTATTTTAGTTAATTTTAATTCACTCATAAGTCTTAATACGGATGAAAACAATTTTTTGTCATTAACTGAAACATACATGGAAGATCTTTCTTCGTCCTCCAAGACAGTATTATTATCGGAGTATAATTTGTGGCAAAGACGACTGAGAAATTTAGAAACTTCTAACTATAGAAACGCAATGGAAGCTTTGTCTATATGTAATCCAGAAATATACCCAAATATATTTAAATTGTTAACAATTTTTGCGACACTGCCAGTTTCAACTGCACAGAACGAAAGATCATTTTCATCACTTAAAAAGATAAAGACTTATTTACGTAATACTATGGGCCAAGTAAGTTTATTTTTTTTTTGACTAAGTCTAAATCATAATTATAAAATTAAATAAATAAATAATTGTTTTATTTAGAAAAGGCTAAATGGATTAGCCATGTTATCAATCAATCGGAAGGATCGCCTTGAAAGTAAGCAAGTATTGGATGAATTGGCTGTAAAAAAAAGACGTCTACCTTTAATACTGTGAGGTTAAAGTTTTTAAATTTTAGTGTTTTTTTTTTCTTTTAATATATCTATAATATTATATAAGTATACAAAATAAATTAAACTCATACGAAAAAATACTCAGTAAATTCAAGTGTTAGATTGGTTTTATTTTATTCAGTAAAATTGTTTATACTTTATTCCTGTCATAATTGTATTATAATTAAAAATGTAAGTACCTAGCAATCCTATAATTTTTTTACAAAAAAATGTCCACTTATATAAGGTATTAAGATGTATTATAATCAGGTATGAATTAGTGATGAAACTATGTTAATATTTGTCATTAAATAACTGTGGAGATCAGGAGTCAGGACACCCCCCAAAAAAAAACCCAAAATACGCCACTGGATGCAGGGACATTCATTCCGCATTGGGCGTTCACCAGTCTGGCGGCGGTTATCAGCCACCATTCTGCTGCCTGCAAAAACATAAAATATTATATTAAGGGTATTAAAATGTTGGCAAAAACAAAAAAAAACAAACAAAAACTTACGTCTTCGGCTGGGCAGCAAAGTATGTCGACGGTGACCGATGAAAAGATTTCGGCCAGTATTACCCTCACGTACGGACCAACTGGTACGTGGCCGAAAATTTCGGTCGGTAATAGCTGGTTGAAATTTCCGGCCTGTGAGGGCACATACCGGACGAATCCATCGTCGTCCCGCCGACTCTTCTTTTTGCCCCCGTGCAAAAATCACACTTATTCTGTTGTGGTCTAGGTGTCTCGACTCGCCAAACGCCACGTACCTAAGCACCAACTCCGCATCATAAACGCTGGCCAGCAACTACATCAGCAAAAACATAATTAAAACATTAACCTCACCTACCCAGTAAGATAAACACGCAATAACTTACGCGATTATGGAAGTTGGCAGTTTGGCACGTTTCCACCAGTCCCACGAGCTGACTCAATGTGTTCAACATCAAGGAATTGTCATAGTAAGGCCAATGTTGAAATGGTTGCCAAATGGTTGAACACATGAGCAACCCCTCCGTTAGACAAAACTCGAACATCCGACTTCCGTATGTGGCCATGTGTGCCACCGCACACGATGTGTCACCACTGACCACACACTCGAAACGAACGCCCGAGCCCCCGCACCGCGTCCCGTAAAAACGCCCTGAAGGCGGCGATGAATTGGGCGGTACAATTGTCGGTGGCCCGAAGGGAGCCATACGGCTTTCCCGACAATTGTCACCGTCCAACAACAGTCACGCAAACACGAACGTCTCACTGAGACCGCGGCGCAGGATGTGTACGGCGGGGTTATATGCCTGGACGTACCGGCACATGGGAAGAAGGTGCTAAATCATACAATAAAAATTATTAAAAATCAATATTAAATAATTTAAAAGAAAAAAAAAATACCTGATGGGCTTGGTGAACGGCGGTGGCTGTGCAATAGCCGTGGTCATAAACACCTAGACCTGGGTAAAACCTCACCCCACTGAGCGTCCGCTGGGCTGCCTCACGGCTCACCAGCACCACCCTCACCGACGACTTCATCGATAATTAAATGCCAAAATGACGATTGAAGTGTGGTAAGGGCCGAGGTACCGGCTAATGAGCGTGTTGGCAGCATCCTGCGGAAGCTGCAGCCCATGGAGCGCCACATAAAACCTAAAATTCAATTAATTTATGTAAAATTACACTAAGGAAAATACAAAAGAAATAGACAAGATAACACTTACAAATATCGACCAGACTCTTCCTGCCGGCTTCGGTGCATATTTCCTCCATCTCGAATGCCAACTTCGGCCATTCAGCGGGGTGGAGGTGCCACCTACTAGTGAAGGGATACCGGCCCCCTTCCTCCTGCTCCAACAGCCTGAGCCCAACTTGAGGATTGCTGGGCCCAGAACTATGTCGAAAAACAGTTTCCTAAAGTCGTAATTGACCTCATCGACGTCAACTTCGTCCTCCGACGTGTCCGAAGGCAGATCGGAGGAACGAAGTCCATTCGGCACACTGACGAGCACCCTTATTGGAGGGTCACCCCCTAAGGTAAACTCCACGTGAGAGTAGGCTATACAATTAAAACAAATTAATAAACCTAACCTAACCTCGATTAAACGTTCACACTTACTCTTTCGAGAAACCCCGAAAATGCCATCCAACAATTTTGTATTCCGGCATGGAACATAGTTACCGGTGACACTGACTTCGAAAGGTGTGTTGGGTTTGTACGCTGCAAGCGAGGAAAACCCAAACACAACGCTATCGACGTCAACCTCCACCGGATTCATTTTTGATACATCTTTCGCCGTAAGAATAGTAAACTAGAAATTTAAATTTAAAAACACAATAAACAACACTATCCCCAATAAATTTAAAAATAATGACCTTGAAAAAATACTCAAACACACATCAACCCGGAAAACCATCTCTTAAAACATCCCCTAACCATAAATGATGACCTTGAAAACATGACCTAAAAACATCTAAACAATCCCCAAAACACATCCCCTAAATCCATCAAAAATCATCCCAAAACCTCGAGGATGACCTAGAAAACATCAATTAAAAACATCATAATCCATCCACCGAAAACCTTACCGACATAAAAAACATCCCTAGCGAAAAAAACCCAAA
>NW_021770459.1:14097-19790 GCF_005508785.2 Acyrthosiphon pisum | reverse complement strand
TATGATAAGGTGATAAGAGATAACGGGAATCGCAGTTACCAAGGTACAAAACGATCACTATGGTTATCGTTAATCTCACAACAAATATTTGAGGTTATGTTCGAACTCAAAAAAAAAAAATGTCGCACAAACCACGTTTTCTTACGATAAAGAAAATAATTCAAAACGAACGAAACTCATACACACAAAAGTTAACACATTAACGAATCGTACTCACGACGGTACCGCAACCGTTTTCGGCGTTTGCTACGGACGAGGTCGCACTTTCCCCGTTAGGTAGCAATTCATCCCACTTCTGAATTGTTAAATATACTCATAAAATTTGCAACTAATAGATTAAGATTATAAAAAAATTCACTTTATTGCAACATGACATAACTATACTATAAACACATTAAGACTCAGGTTCAGTTACTCATACACAAGGACTCAAGTGTCAGCATCAGTCACCGACCCAGTGTCATGGACACTAACTCACAGCACAAACGCACAGCACTGACTGTCTGCCCGTGGTCACCACTGATCACCTCTTTATTACTAATGCAGTGCTGACACCTTACCCTGCGTATATTATAACATTACAATAGCAACATGACAACATGTATCAAGATTATGAATAACATATATAACAATACTGTTAAAATAACTATAAAAGTTTAACTAATACAATTTTGTAATTGGAACTAAATTTATAGCTGTCACATATGTAATTATAATTTACAGTTAAATATACTGTAATTACAGTTAAATTAACTATCAATTTTTTTCCGTGTTCATAATTCGGTTCCATTTTTGACTAGTGAATTGCGTTCCATTGTCTGTGAGAATTTTTTCTAATATTCCCATGGTAGGAATGTAATCATTCACTATTCTCTTGACGATGGTATCTGTGGTAGCTCTTTTCAGTGGGTAGAGCTTAACGTATTTTGAAAAAATATCAAGGATGGCAAGTATGTACTTGCATCCACTCTGTCCTCTGGGCAGTGGTCCCATAACCAACGACTGTACAACTGGCCCTCAAAGGCGCGTAGGTATTACTATATACAGGCACTAAATACATGCGTCGAAAAGTTCGATTTTTTTATCGATATATTTACATGTTTTTTTTTTGATTCAATAAACTGCGTTATTATTATTACCTATAATATTATATTTCACTGCCTTTTGTCCTTTTGCCTACTCGGTCACGCTTCCTTATATCGGTATTTATATATTTGATTTGGCATAAATATACACGATATAGCCACTGTATTGGTCTGTAGGTAGTTAGGTACCTACATGTATATATTATATAATAAATAAATGTATAAATATTAATTATATAATAAAATATCCTAGCTCGAGTCGAGTCGACTATACTGTAGGTAAATTTAATCGCGTTCGGGACGGCGCAACGGTTTAAGAGTTATAGATTTGACTACAGTTCTTAAGTAGGTAAAGCGTCGGTGCGGATGACCGGCCGCGTTTTTTTTTCGTTATTTACCTTTCGCTATCACTTCCGCCTTATCATATTTAACGAAAATTTTCTTATTTTTTTCAAATTTAAGTTTTACCCACTTCTTTTACGGCATTTGTACGACCCCGTTAAGATTTTATTCGGATTCCCGGCCGAGTTTATCAATAGTTTTGTCAAAATGTCGAGTTTTACCCCTTTTTAAAACGTCTGATCTCCCCGTTGGCCAGTTATTCGCGTTACCCGCTAAATGTATAGGTTCTTCGTTCGCGACATCGCGGAGAGTGTAGAACGAAATGTTTTGAATTTTTTTTCACGTGATTTATTACTTAATTTTGCGTTTTCGGTGACAGTAATGAACGTTGTCCGCGAACATTGTTGCTTACCCGGGCTACCACATCGAACCGCGGTGGTCCTAACCTTATCACCAGGCCTCCTTATCACACACCTACTGGCTCAAGACCGACGACCAGATCAAAAGACCACTGCAGCTTCTGACATCTGTTAACACTCCTCGCCAACTCGGGGGGGGGGGGGGGGTTTGGGGGTCTCCCCCAGTGACGCTTGGAGAGCTAGTTGATGATATAAAATAATAATCATTATGTGGTTATTGTGCAGAATATTGTTGTTGATCATAATTTAAAAAAAAAATTAACGTGATCGAAAATAATGCATTTCGATATAGGTAGTGTTTATTATGGTTATCTATTAAAATTTAAAATATTTATTAGATATTATAGTATCTATGGCAACGATTGATACAACATCATAATATATTATAACAGTGATCCACATAATACAATTTTATTCATAAACCACTCGCAGGATTCTAGGCATACTTACTGACCATATTATACAGAATACTAGACTATAACCAGTAATTGAGTAATCACCGCATATCAAGTTTATATCTAATATGGTATGTACTCTTTTAGACTTGTGGTAAATATTAAATTCTATTAAATTCTCTACTATTCTTCATATACTTCTATAGGCGAAAACTATGGCTGATTGGCATACACCGACACAAGTAGAAAGATCTTTAGCGGCCATGTGGATGAAACTTGAAAAGTCTAATGTACCATTAAAGGTATCATAAATTCATAATCTAAATTTGAACCTCCCTCTAGTCAAATTTTGCTCGGTGCTTAAGTAGGTACCCTTAGTGTTCAAAGACACTAATTTACAACTGTGATTTAGGACATATCAGAAAAAGATTTAATAAGTTACTTTGGTAACAAGAAACCGGTCGTACAAAAACTGCAGAACGAACTGCTTTTTAACTCGAATAAGTCATTCGATCCGAAATCAAAACAAGATAGTTGGAGAAATAAGAAAGAAATACACGACAATATTTACGAAGAAGTAGGTATATACGAATTGATTTACGATTTACAGCTCCTATAAGCATCCGTGTATTAAAACAGTAAACAATTAATTTAAATATTCGTTGTCTTGCGGATTTGTTATAGGAATACCAACGAACAATGCCTGTAGTGTCATCCCATTTTATTGGTCATCGACTCAAAAACCTGGAAGGACGGTCGTTAGTCAACTATATATGTAAGGAAGAAAATAACAAATAAAATATTTTAGTATATTATATTTTATTTTATAATGTAATAAATAACAAACAATTATTTAAATTGAAAAAGTTATAGTAGGTAATTTGGTTTTTAAAATTGTATTAAATATATATCTACGTATTGATATTTGATAATTTTATAAATTTAAAACTATATTATGAATTATGGTATATGATATTAGGTACGTAAAACAAATGCAGACTATACCTACCTATTTGTTCGTTTCGAATTCTAAATCAATTTTTTCGATTGTGAGATTTTTGTAGGGACGTGCGTCCAAAATTTTCTTATAAACGCTGCTGTCTCCATCACCAATTAATTTATGGTACCTTATTCCATACATGCTTTCACTTTCTTTGAACCCCTCGACAACTACCGCGGCCTCCATTGCTGATGACCCGTCAGAAGACTTCCAGTTTTTAAAACATTGGTGGTTTTTAGCTTTATCCTCGGTTTTTGTTCTAGCACATGTTGCGCAGAATTTATTCTTGACACCCATAAATAAAACCTTTCTTGTTCTGTATCCTACAAGTGCAGCCTAAAAAAATTAAAAATGTTAACATATATATAGTACCTATACCTATGTCAGATAATTTTTGTTGTAATATAATACTTAAGTACCTAAATTGTGTAGTTGAATGTAGTTAAATTATCTGTTCTACTTTAAACTTATATAATACAGTACTATAAACTAGTATCAGGCACTATATAGTATAAAATATTATAAATAAAAATAGATTACTGCTCTTATTTTACTATGCTGTATTCTCTATACTTATTCTACTATTATATTATTATGTAAAGTAAAAATTATTACTCACCATACCAGAAGGTGAATTGTACATAGTCCTATACGACCTCTTGCACCAGCTTCCATCAGCTACGACTGCCACTAAAGGTGTTCCATCAGCATCGACTTCTCCTTCTGCAATGGCTAGTTCAGCTTCAACTTTTGCTGCTTCTCTCATTGTTTCTAAGGCGGTTTCTTCGTACCCTTTACATATACGATCGTGCTCAGCTTGGTATGTCTTTATATGAATAGCTGGTACTTCCATTGCACTCATAAACTCTTGAAGCTGACTATAACCACACCCAATGTTCAAGACACCAATGACTGCTGATGTATTTATGGGCATAAATACATTGTTTTCAGTACACACTGTCTTTTTACTTTGACACATACTGCACTTAAAAGTGAAAATTGATTTAAAACCAATTCGTTTCTCACCAATGACAATCATATTTTTAAAACTACAGTCAAATGGTTCATGGTTGTCAATATTTTTAATTTCCTCGAATAAATTGAATATATTTACAATTCTTCTACCACATACTTCAATTTCTTCTGTATCATTCTTCGCCAGTGAATCTGAAGTGCATAAATTTGGATATTCTTCGTATTGTGTTTGGTCTTTTGTAGATAATATTTCTGATTTGTTGATTGGTGATATATTTAATACTGTATTGAATAACGAAGATGATACATTTACTTCTTTATTAATTGGTGATGAACAACTAGGTTGTAAATGATAAGTCATATCCACCAATGAATTTTGGTACTCAGCAGTATCCAGAGGGGTAGCTAGTGAAATATCATCATTGGTTAACGAGTAGTTCCATTTCCCGTGGATGTTGGAATTTGTAGATATTGGTGATATCGTCGATTGAAATGCATTGCTAGAGAAATACCCGATTTCGTTAAAATTAAATTATCCTGCGCTTATATAATATAAAAGGAAGTGTCATGACCAAGCAGGTTATAAGGCGGCTGTGTCTAATTAAATTATTTTTATCAAACCAAAAGTACTTAGTTGATATTTTACGAAAAAAAGCACACGGAAACACTTAAAACATGAACATATTATGGATAAAAATGCTTGAAAATTTAATACGATGCTTCTTATACATTCTTACAACAGTAGTTGGAAAATATTAAAAATACATTGTCACAATTTTTTTTTTATAAGCATTTAGAGTTTAAATCTTGACAAAATACGGAAAATACACGAAAATTAACAAATTATTTTGAGTTAGAAATTCATAAAAATGTTTCTTTTTAAATCTAAGATTTGAAAATTTAACATAAGATTCTTCATAAGTATGCCTAAATTTATAAAAAAAAAAATCTCTACCGGAAAGTCGAATTAAATTTACGGACATTTTCAGTTTCAATTTTTTTTTTATTTTTTTCTATAAATATCAATAACATTTTATTTGTTGGGTAAAAATTCTTGAAAATTTAATAGAAGACTCCTAATATATTGTTTCAAAGGTAGATGAAAAATATCAAAAATCCGTAGTCACAATTTTTTTTTCTAAGCATTTAAAGTTCAAATTTTGACAAAATACGTAAAAATTACGAAAATTTGCAAATTATTTTGAGTTAGAAATTCATAAAAATTTTTCTATTTAAATCTAAGATTAGAAAATGTAATACAAGATTCCTCATAAGATTGTCTATCTTTATTAACAAAAAAATATCAAGAAGCAAATTTAATTAAATTTCTTTGAGCGTTTTTAGTTCATATTTTTCTAAGATTGGATGTTCACTCAATTTCTCATGTAGCGATTTTGTTATTTTGTTGTAATTCAAAAAGGAATTACCGTAGATACTTGAAAATTGTACTGAATGTTTATATTTTCATTTTATATAC
>NW_021770459.1:13119-14047 GCF_005508785.2 Acyrthosiphon pisum | reverse complement strand
AATAGTATTATGATGAGTATTTATCCTATATATCTTTATTTTATTTATTTCCATAGAGTAATTTTCTTTGGCGTATCCCTTCCTCAGGCGTTAAATTTGCAGCAGATATGGGACATTTAATTTCGACCAATGTGTCATTACCTATCAGGTGTTGCTCCTAAGAAATTATTTTTGGTGTCTATAAATAAACCACATTCACTAATACTTACACCCAAAACTGTTTCCAATTGTAACTTTGCCTCTTGTTCATGTTCTCGCCCATATTCCATTGCTTTACAATCGACGTTTAGTGAGTACAACATACTTTTTATAACACTTTCACATCCTGTATCAGCTCGTAAACAAATTATGCGTCCAAAAATTGAAGCCGTAATAAGATTCCTTCTATATTCCAACCATTTGCTTGATGCTGATTGTTCCACTGTTTCTTTTTCAATGACAACGTGGTTAGCTGCCATTTCTTTTAACAATTTAAAAATATTTTTTTTTTCATCTTCAAATTGTTCGGTGGTCATATCCGGTTTTTGTGACTTTTCACCGTACGACGGATCAACGTAGTCACTTTGGAACTTCAATTTAGTTCTGTACGTTTTGCTCCTAAGTTCGTTTTGACGCATTTGTTTTTTCTGGCGTTGTATTTCCAACTTCGACGATGGCCATTTATTCCCAGGACTATTCTGCAATAAAGTTTTATGTAATTTATACAGTGGTCGTTTTGTATTCTTCATCACTGTTGCAGCAGCCACACGCCCTTGGTATGACCTCGACATTGCAAAATTAATCCTTTTGCCACCAATTAATTTCGCTATAATTCCATTCAATGACTCGACGACGTTGCTATCCACGTTTTGCAACAAACTACGGCTATTTCTTGCTAAATACCGTACAGGTTGCATTATATTTGAATAAAAATGTGAATCAGTTGATT
>NW_021770459.1:0-542 GCF_005508785.2 Acyrthosiphon pisum | reverse complement strand
GAATCTGTAATGAAAAACTGAAAACACTAGAAACGTTTTTTTAACGATTGGGCCTAGAGGTGAGGAAAAAATTGGCCTCTTTAATTGTTTGCACAGTTAAATAAAAACTGAAATGGCGCCCCTGGAAAAGTTTCCGATGGCCATTGACAGTATTTTATTCTATGCTAAACATCGGTCAATGCTCAAATAATATATCAAGAAAACTGCCCAAATAACAAAAAGACACGTCTTGATTTTTTGAAATGTTTATCTCGAGAATTGATGAAGGAGCATATGGAATATCGCTGCACTATCATATCATATTTTATATTTATACCAAAGGAAATAAAAAATAAAATTGTAAAATATGGATTTCATGTAAATGCTACAGAGGAAATTCAACGATTTCGACAATCAGGGAGATGTTCTTTTTGTGACAGAAATAAGGATCGAAAGACAACAAAAGTATGCACAAATCGTGCAAGACTTATTTGCCATGATCATCTCATAGAAATGTGTCCAAGTTGCTGTGAAGAAATGTAAATAAAACAAGAATATATATA
>NW_021770458.1:0-5669 GCF_005508785.2 Acyrthosiphon pisum | reverse complement strand
CAAGATGGTACTTTAGAGAAGTCATTTTTCAATTTTCTCAATAGTTATTTAATGCCAGAGGAAAAACCACCGAAAAATTACGAAAAAACGCTAAAAATGGGATTTTAATATCTAACGCTTTGTTTATTACCATAGAAATGAATAAAAAATTATAATATTATAATATTAATATTCAACTTACACGATAAAATAAATAATAACTATATAAAATATCCAGACTGATAAACCGTCTCCGCCGAGAACCATTTTTCTTATACAATAATATTATATCATTGAATTCAAGTCTAATACAATAATCCACTTATAACCTACTGTACAGCAGAGCGACATCAAAATTGTCTCTTAAATTGATTAAAATAATAATAATAAAATCTAAAATGAAATAGATAACTACTCATAAAATATCAATAAAACAGCCTTGTAAATTTATAAAATAATTAAAATAACATAGAAAAACGAAATATAAATCATAGCCTTGATAAAGAAAAATAAAAAAAATAATAATAAATTACAAAATAAATGATAAATTGCGAAACAGGAATCGGTGCATAAGCCAATTGTTTTTCCTTAATCATCCAGGCATGTATTGCACACATATAATGTAGTTTTCCTTATTTTTACTGTGGCATAATCTAAATCTTTTTCTAGTTTAATAGGAACTTTCTGAATTAGGTGAAGGGTTTGTTTAGTTTGAACTGTTTGAATACTTACTAGAGCGCTTTGTATTAGAAACGCCAATTAAAGTACTAGCTACATTTAAAATCTCTTTTAAAATCTAAATGTGACATAGGTATTTGGGTTTTGCTTGTTATAAAAACAATTAGCATTCCATAAGAATATGTCCATAGTGTGGAAAAAACTTTAATGTACCACCATAAACATTTCCTTGGAATTTGGTAATAACTAATCATCTAATCTGCTATTATACCTGACATAGTATTGTAATAATCAAAAACCATAATTGGTTTAAATTTGTCAATCACAGAAGTAAAATTTAAATTATGTTTGGTTGAGACCATAAAAACATCGCGTTTGTCCCTCCATTTTAAAACATGTATATTTCCATTCTCTGCGTGAGCTGGTTCCCCTTTTTTAAAATTAGCATTAATTATTACTTTTGGATTTTCTTACCAGTTTTTCCTCAATGTACTCACGACATTTGTTTTATTGTCTAATAAGTATTTTGTCAAAAGAATACCTACTGTTAAAATAATTGTCCATATATAAAGTTAAGTGGTGTTACTTGGGGCACTTTAAAATTATGATTGTAGACAACTTAAAAACTATTTAGGTTAGGGAATTTCATGTTATTACAAAAAATCTGAGTCTTACTTTTGTTCATGAAAATATTGTTGATTTGAGTTTTTTCTTTATTATATTTTTTACATATTAATTTTTTATTTTTTTTGCTTGCCCCAAGTTGTACCATAAAAGTTTAACTTGGGGCAAAACAATTGATTTTTTAAAAGATTCCTTGCATCTTTTCAAATAAGAAAAACTTTTTGCATTTATTTTTGAAACAATGTACACTAATTACTTATTTAATTAATTGAAAACAAAACAATATTTATACAAATTAGGAACCTTAAGTATTTAGGTAATAAGTTATGACTTAGGTTATATCAGTCTATCAGAATACTTATTTTAAATTAAAATTAATTAACATATTATAACAATGAGAATAACAATAATCAGTCTTGATTTTATGGTAACAATGTGTTGAACATGTACTTTCCTCTCTTTTCATAAATTATATGTAACTTATTGATAATATTGTCAGATGTAACTTCCATTATATCTTCAACGTTTGGATAAACAAATGGACTTTTTGATCCTTTATATAGGTACTCTCATAAAGCTGCATATAAATGTTAATCCTTTAATACTTTTTGTTATTGCTTTTATTTGGCACTCAAAATGTTTGAATGTAGATTTTTTTAGTATTTTTGTCATAAAGATATTTTACTTGAATAAAATCAGTTACTTTCAAACTCAAAGTTATGTCCTCAATGTTGTCTTCTTCATCTGAATTTATAGCTTGTGTTCCACTAGAACTTGGTAATTGGTCATCAGGAGAACTATGATTAGAATAGGGTTATTTTGTTCACCAACATTATCTGCATCACTACCCGGTTGAATTATGTTGTCATAGTCAAAAATTATTTCAATATCACCATCTATATCTTCGTGCTCTACATTTGTTTCAACTAATTCAGCTACACTTCTATCTGGTGGTACTGTCAATCTTTTTTTTTTTTATTCTTACAGTGGTTTCATTTGAACGTTTATTTTCTAAATGTTCCTCAAAAGATTCTAACCAAGAATTATCAGTACTAATTGTTCTCTGAGGGATACGTTTCAATACTTTTTGAGGGTCAAATGGTACTATTCCACATTCTTCAAATCCTGCTTTTAAATTGTTTTCAGCATTATCTCCTAATTCTTTCATAACTTTATTTAGCAGTCTAGGGAACTGATTTTTTTGTAATACACCTTTGTTTTTATCTTTCCATAAGTCAAGTTGCTGTTTCCATTTCCATTTTAATGGTCTGAAAAAAGCTAAATCCAATGGTTGACATAAATGTGTACAATTGTGAGGCAATAAAACAAATGAGATATTATTACTTTGACATTTTTCAATGACTCTCTTAGATATATGACTGGCAAGGTAACTGCCAATCATAACTTTATTTTGGTTCTTAAATCTCCTAAAATATGGAATAACTGCCGACAAAAACCAGTCTTCAAATATTGTTGTATCGGACCAACCACTTTTAGAACGATTGTAGCGCGTTCTTTTTGGTCCATCTAATGTCCATGCATCGTAAAGGTGGTCTGCTTTATACACAACATATATAGGTAGTACTACACCTGAAGCTGTTCCACTGAACATAACTGATGTGCTGGATTTTGATGTGTCTTTGATGCATTCAGCATGCTTAACACCACGACGTACTATAACTTTTTTTCCGACTCGGATCGTCTGTCATGTTAGTTTTATCATAGTTTATTATAAGTTCTGGATTAACACCCCCAAGTGTTTTTTTCAAGTTCATTCAAATATTGTTCTAAAGTATCATAACCAACAGCAACTCTTGCTCGTTTAACATTTTCAGATAAACGAACTGTTAAGTTATTTTTATGTCTAGACAAGAATGCTCTGATCCAATCCTGGTATATTGTCTTTGAATCTAGTCTCTACACGGCCATAAGAGTCGAAATATGATTTTACAACTAGAGAAATGTCATGTGAGGTTAATGGAAATCCCCATTTACTAGCTACAATAAGTCCTTTAACTAAATCCTGTTCTTCGTCATAGTTCAAAACACAGAGTCTTCCAACTGGTAATAGATTTTGCGGTGAATTGTGGATTTCGAAATGCCAAACTCTTCAGCTGCTTGACGTTCAGTCAATTTATGAGATTTTACAAGAAGTACTGCTCTTTGAAGTGTTTCTTCGTTATATGTTTTGTATTGTCTTGCTCCAATTTTCTTTTTTCGTCTAACCATTTCTTTAAAAGAAAAATTTATAAATTCATTATTTTATAAAAAAAAAAAATCAATAAGTAGATAACTTAATATAATCAAGCCAACCATATTATATTATACCTTAATTTAAATTAAACATTGGTACAAATAAATAGGTAAGTATAGACGCATGTTAGACTAATTTTTCTAGGTATGTACAATCTACTAAGTTTTTTCTTTGTGTAACATGGACTACCTTGCCCCAACTTATACATATATCACTAAAACTTAAATATCTTAATAAATATTAGACTATTAAAATATAACAATTACATAAATTGGAAACTTATATTTATTTGTCACATCACTCAAAAAACTATACTTTTTCTCGTTTATACAATACATGAATCACCATGTATATAATATATTATTTAGCATGGATGCAACTTACCTTAAAATGCTGCATGATAGATATTATGGTGATATAGTGATCAGAGTTAACAGATTGTCTGCAGAAAGTGTTGAATTGAATCTGAGTGTAGTCAATCATGTCTTATATACCTCGACTTCCATGTAATAATCGGTGGGAAATCATATCACCAATTCGTCCCAGGGGCGAGATGTTATTTCAGCTACCCCCTCCTTTTACAATAACAGGTCAATCGCTTTCTGGTTAAAAGGTTCTTTTGTTAATATAAAATATTACTGTCAATTGTTATGAATTATTATGGCATAGTTCTACTATACTATAAATAAGCTGTTGTGTGTAAAAATTATGAAAAATGTCTAAAAGTGACCTTAAGGTTAGTAGGTACTCGGCAACGCATGTAATAAAATAAAAAATAAACAGGTAGCTTATATATAATGCAAGTATTTGTATGTAACAATGTACTTGTTAAGAATCAAAACAATTGCGTAGTTTTGCAGAGTTATACAGAGGCCGGAGACAACGATGGACATATTTTATTAATTACCTATTGGTTATTATAGGTAGCTATTGCATTACTTACCTAGTGACTATAATTTTACTGTAGGATGTTCGTCCATCAAGTTTGTAACTCTCTATCCAATGGACGACCGTGGCCCTTCAAGGGAGAACAAACTTTAGGATTTTTACTTTTAATATCTTAAATAATCTGTCGTTAATTTGTATTATTTTTTCGCATTGTCCATTATTCATAATTTACTTATTGTCTTCTATATAATTTGGTACTTAAATAAAATACTTTAATCGTGAAACCCCCCCCCCCCCCTTATATGAAGATACAGATTTTATTTAAATTATTAGATGTAGGTACGTATAATTTTTCAGAATGTATATTACTCATTACTAAGATACAAAAAGTTCGAGAGCCGCTAGCCTACCCAGTATATAATATAATATTTATAATATTATATTAAGGTGATTAATATAGTAACCATTTGGTAATTTACCATAGGTAGTTGTTCCCGTTTCTTCATAAAATTAATAGAGATTTATTGTACATAGTTCCATTGTTCTCCGAAGGTTGTTGTGTGCAAGAATCCAGATCGTCCATAGAACATATATTACGAGTACCTACGTATATAGATCACGGATACCTATGTAGATACATACCTACTTAATGCAATATAATATATAGGGTTCCTCTATTGTCGCGGTGAATTGTCGACGACTTTGTTATATAATATATTGTCTGTGTGTATATTGGAAACATTATGTGATGACGTATCCTTCAAGCCTAATTTGTGAAGACCGACTCTTTTTTGCAGCCCACATGAGGTCGTCCAAATAATCCATAATATTATAATAATATGTAGGTTTTTTTTTTAATTCTTATTAATCTTTTTTTTCGAGGTAGATCAGTCAAATTTTCTCTCTCAAAACAAAATGTAATTTTAAATCCTATCTCAATTTTCATAAGCTGTTGTAAAAATAATGTACGGACGGTATATTTGCAGAAGATAAAATTTTTTTTAACAAAACTTCAGAGGACCATATTTTATGTAGGAACAAAAACATACTAAATTACAGTATATTATATATTGGCATAGGCGCAATTTGGTGGGGGGGGGGCGGGTGCTTGGGGGTTACTAAGCTCCCCAAATTGTTGAAAGCATCATCGAATTTTTACTGACTACAATATTATGCCATGGGTATTTGGATACATTTATTTCCAATACCTTATAATTTTCATAATAACTATTAATACATATAGGTA
>NW_021770457.1:18369-22871 GCF_005508785.2 Acyrthosiphon pisum | reverse complement strand
GAATAGTGTAAAAAGTAACGGCCGCAAATGTCCGAGTTTTAGTACAAAGGCCATAATAATATGTTCGTTCCTAGAATCGATAATCTGACAAACGAGTGTCGCACGAACATGCAATCAAATGTATGATTTTTCTTTCGACCGCGCAGTTATGATACTTGTTATTGTTGTTTGCGTGTTTTGGGGCGCGGCAGAAATGCATTATAGCCACCCCAATTGCGGAGGGTAGCTACACTTTTCATCGTAGCGCTCTATAATAAATGAACAAGAATGCACTCTTCCGATCGTTAAAGGTCGTTCGACTGTGCAAGCCGTGTATCCTATATTATATTGCACAGACACGCGTACGACATATTTTATGACAAGAAGGATTTGCCCTCGTCGGCCAAAAATAATACACTAAAGGATTTGCTGTAGTAAGACCGAATCGCAAAACGGGGTATTATTGATATAACTGCTATGACAGGTAAAATGCCGTATATTGTATAGATTGAAGAAATACCTACTAAATGTATACTATTTAGGTAAAGTTTATACACAACTATAATATACGATAAATTGTGTTTTTCCGTTTACGGTTAAATCGTTATTTTTTACACGATTTGTACTAATTGTTGTTTATTCAATCAGCAATTCGAAATTTAATCGAAAATTAAAATTGATAGATATATTTTTGTTCGTATCATAATAGGTATTAATATATTGTCTCAAATGAAATATAAATAGTATATAACTTTTAGTGGATTCAATATTTCAATCAACCAGTAAAATGACTCAAGTTTGAGTCATATACGTGTAATATGTGGAAGCACGCAATATTTTATTACTATAATTAATAGATACGAGACAGTGGAGTAGTGTACATAATAAATTATGTATCCACTTGGCCCGATTTCCAATACAGTTTTCTATCAAAATAGTTTCAAACTATTTTTTTTTAGTTGGTATTTCCTTAGAACGTCGTATTTGTCAACTGGCCAATACTTTTATCCTATATAAACGAACTGATTTTATTACCTATTTTCAAAGTGACCAATGCTTGATACTTGATAGTAATTAAATGTATAAGATTTTTAAAAAAAATTGAGCCAAACATAATTTGTTTATATCTTTAAATATGTATGCACAATTAACATTCAAATTTCTAACTGATATGGAAATCAATTTCGATACTGTAGCAAGGGTACACTAAATGGCACTAAATAAACAAATTTATTAATCTTCGATTGTAGTGTATAATGACGAAATTAATTACGATCACGTGATGCATGTTATATATAAAAAAACTACTGTCTACTGCCAAGACTTGGCAAATACCAGCTAATATTATTTTGTAACGGGTCATGAATGCATGTGTATGCATTTAATACCTATATAATAGGTATTATATAGAGTAATAACTAATAATTTATGAGCAATTTAATTTATAAAACAAAATAATATTATAGGTAACAATAATTGCAAAATGGAAATAATATTATTATTGTTTGAGTGGGTCATCTCGTCGAATAAACAGCATTAGCGATGTTACACTTGTTGTTGTTGTTGTGTGTGTGTGTTTTTTTTAGTATAAAAGTATAAAGAATTCGCAAGTGCCTTTATAGGTAACTGGTTTCTAACGGTTCCGACCAATACTAATAAACGGCTTAATAAATTTCAAAATATAAAAACCTGTTTTTTCGGATGCATTCGATATACCCCTTGCAATCATCATACATTCATAATAAATATAACAAGCATCTGTATGGATTATGCACGGATCATATAGAAATAAAATTGTCCACTAATTATTAATTAAAAGAATTGGCGCAAGTGGAAATCAACTTACATCATTCCATTATGTTTATTATTTTATTTTAATCCTTAACAGGAATGTATATAATATATATATGGACAATGGGTATTGGGCTTGGTTTTTTTCACAAAAAGTTTTCTACATTAAAATCTTGTATATATTACCTATATTACTTACTGGTATTGCTAATTATTTATTTATTTAAAAATGTACCATGTGACTTAGTACATGGAAATATAGAATTACAGTTAACTAATACAAAACAAGTTAATGTTTGGTCCCTACAAATGGGTTTGTCCTGAGATCAGCAAAACCTTACACCGGCTATGATGTAGTATAAGAACTAAGAAGGATATCATGTCATAATATATACGATTTAATATTTATGTTATACGCCATACGAACTTTGATTAGTCGTAAATTTTAAAATTTTATTATTATAATATATTTGTCCTCAAGAGCATGAATAGGTTGAGCTTATGTAGGTATACAATATACATTTTATACTCAGGTAGTCAAGTCTCGGATAATTATATAGTTACGTACATATATAGGCACATAGATGATATTCTATAAGGCAGAAAATTACAATAATTTACGTTCTCAATTAAATTAATTATTATTTTAATAGCCGTTAGCTTAAAGTTTAATTAACTAACAAATAACAATAGATTTTATGTTACATAGAACCATATATAGAGGGATTACAAAAAAATTAATGACTACTAAACCAATTTATTATTTTTCAATTATAAAAATTGTATTTTTTATACACGTTTAACTGTAATGATAATATTGGTATATGAATATTATTATATAGTATTAATTTTAAAATACAGTAAATTGTTGTTTTAAAATTGTTTTCACAATTTCGAACAATACAAACAACACAATATTAGGTATGTAATGGTGGGATTTGACTTTATATTTAGGTTTGTGTGTCGAAATGGAGGTTTCAGATAAAAGATACATTATGAGACATAAATAAATAACTCTATTCACGCGTGAAACTGTGAATGGGCTAGTGTCCACAAATGATGTTAAATCCTAACGAAAACTTGGTAATATTATTTACATATAATATAAATGATGTATAGGCAGTACCTAGTCAGTAATAGGTTGATAGTATATTATTTTTTTAATAGTTATTTTTTATTCTCGTTTGATTGTAATGATAATATTGATATGCTAAGCCCCCTCCCCCAAACTTAACCATAGCCCCCCCCCAAGTCAAAAGTTAAAATTGCGCTTATGTGTATATTATATTATTGGCTGTATTATTTTTAAAATACACTAAACTATTGTTTTCACAATTCAAACTATGAAAAATTAAACTATTCAATCAACATATTATATGGGTAATTTATAGACTTCGTCTGACCTTCGATCTTAATTATTGTACATTTAGGCGATTGATATCCAACTAGATAAGTTAACACTGAACATCGACATTCTACTATAATATATATTATAAATATAGGGTATACGAAAACATTTAAGCATTTAACTTTATCTGGTTTGCGTGTACAAAATGGAGGCTTAAGATAAAGAATATATTATGAGGCATATACAAACTATATATAATTGTACATATATATAATTTATAAAACGTGTGAAACTGTGAATGGATATGTATTGGTCCTTGGTGGATGTTAAACACTAACGAAGACATGGTAATATTTTATTTACATATGATATAAGCGATGTAGCTGTATGCTGATAGTATATTATATTATAGTATACATACAGTATAGTTCAGACATAGTAATAACTAATAAGTAATGTATATATACTTAACCCATTATTGCATATAATAATATGTTTGTGTACATAAATAGGATTAATGGTTTCACTTCGTTTCTCAAATCAGCAATAAATTAAACAATTGAAACATAATTAGTCTTTGTAAAAAACTATGTACGCATTTGAAATGATATATATGTTATTTATGAAAAAAAAAAAACAACAAAATAAAACGTACATTGTTCACCGGCATATAGAAGAATGTACCACAGAACGCGGGCAACTCACTGCGAGTGGCTTATAATAATAGATGTAGAATTTGTATTGTGTCCGTCCAATTCTCAGGGGGATCGATTGAATAAAATATATAAAATATAATATATTTTTTAAGCAAACCGCTGCGGCGGCGCGTATAGAATAAGGATTAATGCGTGTCGTTTCGTCGGGTATATAAATTAAATCCTGTTACGTTTATAAGGATCTCTAATTAATTACACACATTTCTATTTTCAATAATATATTGCAGACGGCAAATTTATTGGTAGGTAGATACGGTGAATATAATATAGGTAATAGTAATAATAATATGTGAGTTCAAAGCGCGTACACCCACGAGTGTGTGTGTGTGTGCACTGCAAATTTATAAAATAAAATGTAAATACTCAAAGGGTTTAACGACAATGCCGATAATCGAATGAAAAGTTATAATAATAATAATAATAATAATAATAATAATAATATATAACACTACACTTCACACGTGTGCATCGTGTGGAAAGTACTGATGCAGATTTAACGCTGTGCATTATAATATTACATTATTTTATAATTTATAATACATATTATGCATATAAATACCAATTACCGGGCAGCAGCTAGCGGTATGGTGGTGATCCGTTTAACGTGCTACGCTAATAAAATAATATTTTTATTTTTGCTCTGCTTGTAATAATAATTATGAGTTATA
>NW_021770457.1:8735-10079 GCF_005508785.2 Acyrthosiphon pisum | reverse complement strand
GCTTACAATTTTTCCTTACGCACTAATAGAAATATTACAACTCACACAACGCTGAATGCACCGGCCGCTTGCTATGCCATCTCCCTGTATCCTGCTCTCCTGCACTAGACGGTCGCAACGTAAGTTCTAACCCTCGGAGTCGTTGGAAAGGTGATCAGTCCTCCAACTGTGGTCCTAGATGGATTGCCTCCGTGGAAATCCGTGAAGTCGATATAAAAAATTTTTTTCAAAATTTCAAAAAAAAATTTTTGAAAGTTTTTCGAAGTTAAAAGTTTTCCTCGACTTTGGACTTCCTGCTAGACTGTTGCTAACGTTTATAGTATTCCTCCCCCAAGGTTTTATGTACAGCGGTGACATCATCTAACTATTTACGTGTTACCATAGGACATCGATGCTGTGTATTATGACAATGTGTAGGGGCGGAGTAGAGGGGTCCGTACGTAGCAGACTTGTCTCTAGTATATCTCATTAAGGCATGCAGAGATTTATCAAGTCGCTTCACCTTTTTGCCTGGTAAGTTTATGTATTTTAGTGTCCGATGCATTCTTTCAATATGCATATTTGTGTTTATTCCAGATGGAGTATAATAACTAATAAATTAGTTCAAGAATTACATACTATCATCATCTTGTGCCATTCGATTTATAGCATTGTCAAACATGTTACGAAAGGCTTCGGCATCTTGTTCTTGAACTTTGAAGTAATGTTCGCAATACTTTATATATTTCCACTTGTTTTGTTTTGTTTTTAATTTTATTTAAATTGTTCTCCAGACACGATCTACACGATGCACAATAGAGCCTATGTTTCGCTGGTTTCATTTCAACAACCCAAGCGTTATAAAAACTCAGCCATATCTAGCATGAAGACATTGGGCTGAATAATATCGGTTTTGTCCCTTATCTCAGCAAAAAATATTCTCAAGACCCCTTCATCAACTCGATTACTAATCATAAAAGAGCATGGAAATCCTTCTCTTAAATCATCAAGAACCATGATTGTTGTCAAATTAAAATTATACGAATTCATCCCATGCGTTTCATTGATACAAATAACATCATTTCCAAATTTGCTCAACATTTTTTTTTGATAATTATTCATTATGAGCAATAAAAATCATCTTCTTTTAATTCTATATACTTTGTGTCAATTTGACCTTGTGACTTGTAATAAACAAAGCTTAATTTGTCATCAGTTTTTAATTTTTCCCCCCATACTCCAATACTTATAGCATCATTAGAATGATGTACTGCCTCATTATCGAGATTATATGAAGCTTCAATATTATATAAATCTTTCTTAGTTAGCAAATGAATTCTTTCTAAATGATTTAGATATCTTTCT
>NW_021770457.1:5769-6661 GCF_005508785.2 Acyrthosiphon pisum | reverse complement strand
GAGATGAAAAAGTTTTAGTGAAGTCAGAATTTGTTTATCGGACTTGGTCTAATGAAGTTCACTATTTCGCGATTTTTACGCATTCGCGCAAAAAATCGTACAGTTATGCCGTGCTAGCGGCACTCGTCGCTACGCTCCTCGGCGCCGTCGCTCCGCTCCGCAAATCGAAAATATCCCCCGACTTGCTGTGCAACACCTCCCCAAGTGTGTCACAGGGTTAAGAAAATTGCATTTTTGTTGCACCGAGCCACCAATTTGAAAAAATATCGTACAGTGAGTGATGCGGTGCTAGCGGCACTCGTCGCTACGCTCCTCGGCGCCGTCGCTCCGCTCCGCAAATCGAAAATATCCCCCGACTTGCTGTGCAACACCACCTCAAGTTGGTCACAGGGTAACCACAGGTTAACCACCTTATCATTTTTCGGAAAACTGCCAGCCACGGCACAATCACAATCACAAAAAGTGAAAAAAAAATCGCGAAATAGTGAACTTCATTAGGCCATAACTTCAAAACTAAGTCCGTGCGCCAAATTTGGACTTCACCATCGTTTTCAGCGTGCTTAACTACATTAGTTTCAAAAAAAAATTGCAAAAAAAAGGGTGTCCGGTAAAGTAGAAATATACCACTGAGTCAATAAAAATTTAAAAATATATTACGTGCAAAAACTTCAAAAATAAGTATGTTAGGTAAGTTTTGATTTTACCAATCTATTAAGCGTTAAAAACTACACATTTTGAAAAAAAAAAAATTTAAAAATAGTCAATTCTAAGTATATTTTCTAAACAAAATGCGCGTAATGAAAAAATGAAGTTTTTGAAGTTTTTCGCCGATAACTTCCAAACGAAGTCCGTCCGACCTTTTTTTATTTTAGATTCTTATAAAGCACCTAAA
>NW_021770457.1:2470-5291 GCF_005508785.2 Acyrthosiphon pisum | reverse complement strand
CACGAACAATCACTAAACATTTTACGAATCAATAGTGAGCCAAAGTCTAACTAAAGCACTCTTAAACATGATTTAATGACCCATGATTGTTCCATTAGATTCACAAATAAAGTTGTGAATAAATCTATTTTGTTATGCTAACTGGCGGTTTGGCATAGTAATATAATCCCAGATTGTACCAACCAAAATCTATTTTTCTCCACAAGCAACGAATACTGACTCAGCAGCTAGCATACCTATATATAATATAGGAGGATGAGATGACGGAACAATCACGGCGAAACAGTATTCAGCGGACGAGTCTTGAGTTAGTTATTTTTCACATAATTAGAATTACTGAATAATGTGACTTAATATTGCATAATATATTGCATAATTATATTTATTAATCTATTTATTCATTTTCGAAAAATAATGGAGATGTCTGGTTGTTACACCCACCACTTCAATTGTTGTATAGATTCTCTGATTATCCGGGTTGTATTTTCTCTTTCAGATCGGGAAGTACCATCTCTAATATAAAACAGTAAATATAATAAAATTGACATAACTCAACTGAAATCAAAACAACAAATTATGTTCATTTAAAAAATTAAACAATTACCGTGGGGTTATTTGTGTGCTATGGAAATTCTACAAAGAACTAATTTTCTACAATAGTCAGTCTATCTGAAAAAAAAAAAAAATTTTTATACTATTATTTAACAATATAATATTGTTGACAGTCAAAATCATTTAAAACAATTTGCTTTCATGCTACAGGTACTAATAAAAGAGATAGCTATTTAACAATAAGCATGGCAAAATACACATCATTAATAAAGCATAAATATTCACCACATAACTAGTATTTATACCTAATGCTACATTTACACATACGTTAGTATTTTAAGTAATAATTATTTAAATTTCTCAAAATTGAAACTAATTGTATCAATGATTGGATACTAAGAGAATTAATTAAATTTTACAACGCCAGGTTAAGCTTATCAAGGCAATAATAAACAAGTAGAACAAATACAAAACAAATTATATATTATATTAAAAACAAATATTGAATGAACTTACTAATTGTGTTCTTAAAAATTGTTCTTCCACTGTTGATTATTGTTACAGTGGTGTTGTGGGGCGTATACGTGGGTATACGGCGTATACCCACTTCTCTGTTTTTCTGTAAATGTGTATACTTATAGAATAACACATGATACGCGGGTATACGCGTATGGAAATGCATTTATTCTATAAACCAATTTGATAAATAATTTTTAAAAAAAAATGTACAAACCTTATCGATTTGACGGTTTCCATAGTGAAAACAGTTGCTTATACAGTTCTATTAAAGGTATTTTAGTATATATAAATGAACTACACTGTAATTAGACATTAATATAATAATATCTATTATACAATATATTATAGCCGCTGGTATCCTGGCCACAGAGTTATTTATAAACGTTGTGGGAAAACGTATATACGCAGCATTGAAAAGTTTATATTATGCTTATGCGATAAACTAAAATTTCACAACTATAGATCACTCATTCTTACCGTATATTTATAACCCTGTCCAGATACCCATTAATTTAAAATATCTTGAGATTTAAAGTGCATTTCACAAATTCTGAACTTAGTTTTTAATGGTATACCTAAATTTTCTTCCCAAAATTGAAAGCGGTATTCATCTTTTGGTACACTAAAGGTACTTTTTGTTTTTTTTGAAGGACGATTTGGTACACAACAAGATATGTTGAAAAAAATTATAAAACAAACAACTTTAATGTACTAAATAATATTTATTTTTAATAATATTACACGTCCCTTTATAAGTTGTCTTGGTTCTTAATCATATATTCATATATGTATAATATTATATATTATATACTATCATAAAGTTATGTTAAGGGTCTAATAAGTAAAAGAAGCCTAAGCCTTAAGGCGCCCGGTGCCAATGTGATTTTGACCTCAAAAACACGGTTTACGGGACATTATTCCCGTAAACGTAAAATGATCCTGCCCTGTAGAGTTAACCAAATTTGATAATTTTTTTTTATTAGTAGAGGAGAATATTCTACAGCCCGCATCGAACTCCTTTTTTCGATATTTTCATCTCAAACTTAATTATAAGTCTTTAAAAAAAAGAAGTTAATCACTGTAGACGTAGGCTCCATACATTTAGTAGCTTTTCTTTTTAGATTTGTCACTGCGACATCTGCTTCGATTTTTGACTCTTCCTAGTCGTGACAATGTTCATTAATAGTTTTTATGACTGTGGAGTCATTTATTCCTGTATGAATTCACGCTTTACAAAAATGTCTATTACGGCAACGCCAAAACCGTATTGTATTATTAAAATTAACATTATCATAAACATACATAAAACCATCACATACAAATATTTCACGACCACGAGTCAATATTATTTGAGATTCCATTATGTTACCTACTGGCTGTTCCATAATGTTACCTACTTACTGCAAATTGTGTCGTCAGATGAGAACTGATTAAAACTTTATTGCCACAATTGTAATCGTGATCGTCGTCGTCGTCGTCGTCGAAGGCCATGGGCGATGTGTAGACATTTTAAGATAAGATAAGATAAATAAGAAAAATCCAATAATATCAATAATAATATAACATATAACATTATATAGGGTGAATTTAAAGTTATTTTTTGACCACGGCGAAATGTCCCTACGGCGAAACGGCTCACGGCTAAATGTCCTCCCGGCGAAATGGCCACGGCAAAACGGTCACAGCGATCTGTCCCATTTCGTGTACGTGTATATGCTGTAAAATCTTAAGACGGCGTGATACCCGCATG
>NW_021770457.1:0-1913 GCF_005508785.2 Acyrthosiphon pisum | reverse complement strand
TAAGACGGAGACAACACATGCGGGTATCACGTCCTCCTAAGAGGATCATGGTTCAAAATAATGCATATATTTTCTAAAAAACGCAAAAAACACGAATAAGTCCAATACTACAGGGCTTAAAATAGCATACGCAGCAGAGCCTGTGGCCGTTTAACCATGTGACTCATTTCGGTACGTTTATTCATGTGGCGGCCATACGAGTTAGGTCCTGTGGTGGATATAACATAATTCCGAGGGGAGGGAGTGAATTTCAAAACCACAGAGATAATGAGGTTCAACCATTCCCATTATTTTTATATTGTAATAATGGGTAATGGTTGCAACAATCCCAAGGGGGGGGGGATGGTCCACAAGTCTCCCCTTATCTACCACTGGTTTGGTTTTCTTATTCTAGTCTTCATGAATAATACCATAATTTTTTCCTGATTCTTTTATAAATTTTAATTTGACTTATAAGTTATAACTTTATAAGCATACAACAAAATCACGAATATAACAATTATTAAAACCTATCATATAAGATTGTATTTAAAAAAATGATTCGGCTTACTTGTAAACAGCAATAACCATAATATACAAATCTTCTTAACAACACAATATTATTGTTTAATTAATATAGTGAGTTGTAATAAGTTTCGTAAAAATAAAAATAAATCCGTAGCTCGACAAAATGTGTTTTATATGCTACTTTTCGTTAATTTGCTTCTCAGTTTACATCGGAGCATCTTTAAATCTACAAAAATATTTTATAAAAGTTATTAGATATTTAAAATGCACCATAAAATCTATTTTATTTCAAGCACAGGACAACCCGGCTAACATATGTTGCGCACAGCCTTCGCGACGGAGAAGTTGTTCAAACTGAAATGTTTAACCTCCATTCTGAAGAAATTATAATATTTATCGTCGAAATGATTGAAATAAAACAAGTTGTATGAATGAATGCTCAGACAAATTAATAAAATTGATAAATGTAAAAATCTTCCGATCAGTTGTTGTAGGTACTTGATGTAATTTTTTTCGGACTCTATGGCTATTTAGAAAGTTATCAACCTGTATATCCTACTTTAGGATCGAGTAGGTATACACTCACAATACATGCGCATTTGTATAGAGAGTGGCCAAAAGATTTCCGGCCGAATTAAAAGTGTTTACATTTTTGGACACGTTCCGAAAAACGCTAAACATTTTCAAACTCTGCCACCGCATGCCCACATACTGTATAATTTATCCCTGATAGAAATTTTATAATGATATAATTGGTATCAGGGATATGTCATGCTGACAACTGTAGTAGGTACATGCGCGTATGTTAACACGTTCACGTTCACGGCATAATTTGAAAAGCCGGTTAAAAAAACCGCAACATAAAAAATATTTTTTAGTTACCTACCAAATGACTTTTAAGTATACATCGTGGTAATATGGTTCACATTTATGCATTTTGAAGTTTTTCAAGTGATGTCAACTATAGTTGACATCGAGATTGTTTGCATCAATCGTCATATTAACTATAACAAATACAGTGAAACCTCCACACCTCTAAATAGGTACCGGAAGTTTTTTCAGGAATAAAACAAAAATGTCCTAAAAACTCTGAATATACTTACAGACACTTACGAATAGCTAATAAAATATCAGCAACTGAGTATGTCTCGTATTTAAAGGTTTCATTGTCAATCAAAACAAAATCAAATAAATAAAAAAAACACACAAATTATGGTAGAAAATATGAATGATCTTTATTCTCTTTTATATCGAGTAATAAAAATGTAAATTTTATTATAACTATAGCTATTGGTTTTACAATGGTGTTTATTTATTTATTTTTTTTATATCCTGTATACAAAATTTCTACCAAAAGGAGTGCTTTGATTTTAACATATAGTACCTTGTCTTTTGGCAAATTGGAT
>NW_021770456.1:1598-1743 GCF_005508785.2 Acyrthosiphon pisum | reverse complement strand
AAGAGGTGCTCAAACAGGGATCTTGAGGTTCACGATGGAAATTGGAAATTTTATTTTTATTTATTTTTAAATAGTTGCCATTCGTTACAGTCTACAGTAGAAATTAGTATTTATTTATTATTCGTTTAAATTGGTTATTTGGGCA
>NW_021770456.1:0-1498 GCF_005508785.2 Acyrthosiphon pisum | reverse complement strand
GATCAGGTACAAGTTAGCGCCAAATCAAATTATTGAACATTGCAGCAATTTACACCCAAAAACAGTTGAACAATCATAATTTTTTAACTTGCAATTTTTTTACGGATAACGGAGTGCACAGGTTCAGCTTGGAATGAATGTTTGTGGGTAGATTAAACCTCTGGAAAGAAGACTGACTAATTTAGGAATGGTTAAATTTGGTTTTTTTTTATACAATAGGTAAAACACATAATATCAATTGTTCAAAACAGCTTAAATTTCTTATTATTGAATATGCTAAACAAAATGTACCAGGTAAATATTTTCAGTATTCAATGAAAGTAAGTGTAACAAGTTTGGTAGCTATAGGTTAGGTATAGGCACCTACTGTAACGATGTTACTTTACTTATAAGTTATAACGTGTCACATAATTTCGTTTAAATTTTTTCCAATTAATCTTATATATATAAAAATGGAGACAAAAATGTATAACAATTCATCAATCGAGAACGGCTGGTCTGATTTGGCTCAAATTTATTTTAAGATGTTCGTAACTGCCAGGAGAAGGTTTTTACGAAATAAAATATAAAAATGAATCGCTGCAGAATGTGTTGCTAAGCGCAATAATTCTACTGTACGTGTGTTGCGACTGAACTCCTCCTAAATGGTTAGACCGATTCGAATGAATTTTTTTGTATGCGTTTGCGTTTATTCATCTGATTTTAGTACGGTTAGGTTAGGTTAGGATTTTGTATTAATTGATTATATTAATCCACCATAGGTGGAATACGACAAACTTGGTACAACTTTGATACTTTAGAGTTAAATCATACATTAACGTACATACAGCACGGGGTCCGCGATCTACCGCAGGTAGATTGCCTACCTGATAATGTACTGCTGCGAATCAGAATTTTTATTTCGGGCAACGGAAAAGTTAAGATTAATTTTGAAACCATACACCGAATATTAAATAACGAATTAAACAAAGTTTGAGTCACATATAGTTGGTACACCTAATGGGCAACGAAGTGCACGGGTTCAGCTAGTATTATATATGAAATTTAAAAATTATCGTATTTTGTCATATCATATTGTCGCTTCATTGTCGACCGTTAATTTTCCTACTAAAGTATTTATTGCTATCCACAATAACCTATAACATATCGCATACCTATAATAGTATTTTACAATGACCGCGATTTCGCGTGACAAAAAGCGCATCGAAATGCACCGTAAACGCAAACAATCTGTGCAGTACTAGGTAATAAAAAAACATTGTTTTCACGACCAGTTTGCAGCCGTCGTAATATTCTGTTGGATTAATATTATCAGGCATATGCTACATACCTTAATACAGTAAGCTTAGTCAAAATAATGGAGGAATAATGGCAGAAATATAAGCTAAATTATTTACCCCTCTCCGATGAACTCAGGGACGCAAAAGTGTAGGTACAGAAAAATATTGAAATAAGAGATAAATTTAGCATCACTCGATCAAAAATGAGCCACTCCCGC
>NW_021770455.1:2323-7755 GCF_005508785.2 Acyrthosiphon pisum | reverse complement strand
GATCAATTCTCGAATACATAGGAATCATTTTGCAGAGATTTAACATACCTAGCATAGGCTTTGATTGTTTACGTTTACATATTATTGGAGTTTTTACTGATATATTAATTTAAATATATATTTAAAGTCGTGGATATTTCAAAATCGTATCAATTTACATTGTTAAAACCTATGGGTAAACTCACTTTTAAATTATACTAATATTATTTTAATATTATTTTTATTAATGAGATTTTAATCAATAAATTATAATAATTTTAATATTATAAACATTATTATTTTTATTTTTATATTTTTATTTATTAACCCGTGGAAACTTAGGCCATTGGGTGGTTTTTAACTGTGGGGAAGGGTAGTGCTGTAAGTTTTGTTAACATGTGTGTTTTTAGTTAAGCAGAATTTTCTAGTGGGCACCCGTAGGTATCTGCCATATCCGAGTGGGGGATGACGAACTCTCTCTCCAGACATCGTGACGGCCCGGAGAGAAGTGCCACCCGTGACCGAGATTCGAACCATTGACGGGGCGCGTCGTAACCGACGCCTTAGTCCGCTCGGCCCCTACACCCCCCGAACACTATTATTATACCCTCACATGGAGAATTGTCTACATTATAGTTGGCGAATGTTAAAAATAATAAAAAGAGTAAGGAACTGACAACTGTGGTCGATAAGAAAAAAAAGTATTTAGACAATGATTTTTGAGTGGGTTTGATGTGTTTTAGTACTGATTGGAGAGGGGGGAATTCATACTTGTAGAATTTCATTGAGCAACACAGTAGCAAATAAACATTACTTTGTACACTATTATTATACCTTCGCTAGTGAATTTGTCGGCGTAATAGTTGGCGTAATCGGCGTCGTCACTGAATGACACTCCGCAACCGAACTTGTTGCGCCGGGTGCGTCTCCAGTCGAGTCCACTGTTCAACGACTCCATTGCCCTGGATTCGGTTGTCACGTGGAACAACAACTTCTCCTGGACACTTTGGCCAAGGGTCAATTTCATTTCTTCTTTACGCAACATATACATGCCATACATCTGTGGGGCGTGAACTAGGCGTATCCGATTTATGTAACACTGCAATATTAAACGATTTACCTATATTATGACATTATAGGTACTTACCTATATATTAATGCTAAGCAAACATAATATTATTATTTAATAACCAATCAAATTTTGTCAAATTGAATAACTAGAGGTAGTGAATAATTAAAAAATAGCTACTTTTTAAGATAGATAATAATTAATTATAAACATAAAAATATGTAAATGTTTAAAACGATTTTAAAAATATATCTTATTTTATTTTAATATATTATGATTTATGAGAAACAGGAATCAGCTCATCCGCGGCACACAAGCGTTGTTTTTTTGTAGATTCCAAGGTACCATTACATAATATTATATACACCGAGTTGGTGGTTTATACTTTATAGTGATAAATCTTTATCACCACCACAAGCATGTGGATACTATACCTGACGTAAAAAAAAATGATACTACTTAAACGTATGACAAAAATTTTTAATGACTACTGTAAGTCTGTAACCGTATAAAATATTGTATTATTATTAAATTATTTATTATAATAAGTAAATAAATATATTGTATTCATTTTATTAGGAATAAATTGCATTGAATAAATGTAGATACCTATACCTGTACCAAAATGCAAACAAATTATTAATGAATAATTTGAATTCATTAAAATATACCCTTTAAGAGCCTAACCCCATACAATCGACTTACACACAATAAACGATATTAAACGATATCTGTATTTACTATTTTTAAAAAAGTGGCCTGACAAAAAAAAATTGGCCTGCTTAAATATTGGCACCCCTATTATAAAACTCAAATGGCGCCCCTGTTACAGTTACTTTGCTTACTAAATTTTAATACTTAATTAGGTGGCTAAGGTAATAATGGCATTTGGTTATTATAATAACAATATTGGAAATAACGTTGTGTAATTTATGTAATTAACTCAGATTAAAGAACAAAGTGCCATACCTATATAGCTGTTGACTGTTTATGTAAATATTGTTTATTTTAAATATGATTATTTAACGTCGGAACTCCGATGAACTAAAAACAAATATTTTTTTAAATTTATTATGTTGATATTATATAAAAAAAAAAATGTTCAAATAAAATGTTAAAATTGTATACCATTTATACTTCTTGGCAGTAATATAAACGGTCTTCAAATTCCTGTCGAATTTGCTTGTCAAATATTTTTTTACTTGGAAAATGATACTACTTAAACGTATGACAACATTTTTTAAAATTATATGATTAGTAAATAGTTTAAGAAAAATATTCATGTCAGCAAATTCCCCCAAAAAAAATTGATATTTTAAAAAATTCTAAAATATAAGCTACTTGACTTTGATTAATGTTTTTACTAGCAAAATTATTGTTATAATCAGATTCACAAATAGGCTATTTTGAATATATCCACAAAATTTTAAATCAAATTTTAAATTTTTTATTTTCAGTGTTAAAAAATAAAAATAATATTTTGTATACCTAATATATGTGTAGCGCAATAGTGACTATAAATTATCTATAAAAAAAAATGTAAATATGGATTAGAACAAAAGTTATTCCAAAAGTCAGTTCTATCTGTTACTGCACCCTGTATTGTCATTGATCGCGGTACTCACGTTGGGAAATGTTTTGTGTACCATTTGTTTGATCGCAATGTACCCTTTGTCGTTCAATTCGTTAAGCAGTGAAACGACGGCGTGATCATTGTGGAGGATAGCGAACTTCGAGGCATATTTCAAAATATCGACCGCAGCGTGTTCGGTAAACCCTGACGTGCTGTTGTGTATCCTACTGCTACTGCTACCACTCGAGTACATCGTCGTCGTGGAGAATCGCTGTTAAATTTTCAATTTTTATAACTAAGGTTTGAAAATACTATACAAGGTCACTCATAAGTAGTTTTTTTCAGAAACCCAAAGTTTAAAAAATATATTTAAGCACAATAATTATTTACACATTTAAAGTTTTAATTTGGACTAAATTAAATATTTAAAATAACAATAACAATTTTTATTGTATTATTTTGTTTAAATTTAAAAATATAATTTTTGGGAATTTGAAACATTTACACAAGCACCAATATTATAAAATTTTATACACACAATGACGTTTAAAAAATATTAAGATTAGTTTTAAGCTATTGTATATTTATAGTATTTCTATCACGAACACTTACCATTCTATCACTTTATTAACTCATAACTCATAAGTTCATAATAATTATAATTATAATTAAATGCCTGTTCTTGTAAAATATAATGGTTATTGGGTTATTGTAATGTAATTCCTAAGCCTAATATAGTTATAACTGTTATTTATTATAAGGTTTGGCATATAAATATATAATTATATTATATTATTAGGTATTACAATTATTTATATCTTGGTTCTTGAAAAATGATTTCAGTTTTGTGTATAAGTTATTTATTTGGAAATATATGTTAACATACCTACCCATTAAGTGAATATGTTTTGTGTTGGTGTATAGACAAATTTTTATTCTATATATTTAAGGTAAATCCTTAACATTTGATTGATAATCTAATATAGTAAAATAATTACTTACTAATTGTTAAAGCAAACGTAAGATTCTGTGAACGAATCCAAAGAATGAGATTCCACTGAGCAATTTATTCAACACGAATGATTTGCTTTAAATTATTGTATAGGTGTGTAAAATAATTAAATCACATATATTGCTGTAATAATATAACAACTAAAGCGTGAAGACTCGTTGAACATTGTTATTATTTAGATACTAAAGCCTAAAGGTATACCATTGGACATGGGCTTATCATATCAGTTTGTGCGACAGCAGTGTTGTTTTGTATTATTGAAAAGATACAGTAGTATAATAGTACAAAGGTAAAAAAATGTGTTACTACATTTTGTCATAATATATAATATTATATAGTATTATTATAGTATTATAGATTATTTGATTAATGCGTTCTAGGGTACAAGGTATATTGATATTTTAGAGTACAAAAGTGACATATTTAGTATTATTATTATATTGAATATTGATATTTAATTATTAAGTTCTGTAAGTACTCTGTATTATAATAATGTGATTATCATTACAACCTATAAATAATGAATTATTGTAAAATAATTATAAGATGTGGCGTACACGGGGGAGGGGGGTTTGCTAACGAGCATTGCCATGTTATTTATTTAATATCAAGGTTCCAACTGTTTAGTCAACTAGTAATGAAGGAATTCATATACATTTTAACAGATAAGCTAAACATTCATAAATACAAAATGTACCATCCATTACGAGTTAAATTTCAATATAATGATACCCAGTCCTGTAAAGAATACTTTTAAAAAGTACTTGAGTAAATACTCAAATACATTTTTTTTTAAGTATTTAAGATACTACTCAATACTTTGAAAAAGTATTTGGAATACTTTTCAAATACTTTTGGTTTTTAAAGTGGGTTTTTAATTATCGTAATATAAACACATAGGTAGTAGGTAATTTAATAGTTATCTAATAGTTTTAAACTTTTAAAGGGAATATTGTTATTCAATATTCAATAACTTTTTTTAGAAATCTGGTTTTCACAAACCTTCGGGCTTCGGCTAACACAGAAATACAGAATATTAAATAAAACTATTATTCTATTATTGTAGTTGACAATAATATTTTTCCAACCAATTATTTCGAATAAAAATAAAATGTTCGATATAAAAAACCAAAGTAATCAACACCAAAAAGTATTTAATACAAAAAAAATTATTTAAAATACCATTCAAAATACTTCATGCTGAAAGTATTTAAAAAGTTATTCAATACTTAAAAAAGTATTTGAATACTATTACTCAAATACTTTTACTTAAATACTTTACAGGACTGATGATACCTTTATGTTATCATTGTATACAAAAAACTAATCCGAGTGAGATGGTGTGTCAACATAGTATATATTATTTTATCTTAATATTGATTTTATTAGTACCTAATTAATAATAATATAGGTAGGTTGAATGGTTGAATTCATTTTTGCGAAATGAAAAAAAAACATTGTATTTACATAGGTAGGCCTATTTTCCTAAAATGTTCAGTGTTTTTTGGTTAAAGTATGAACTACTTATAATATGAGAGACCTTGTATTAAATGTTCAAGGCTTAGCTATAAAGTTCAACATTTTATACATTTTTAACTACAAATTAATTGTGGTTTTGTCAAAATTTGCATGCAACAAATGCTTGTAAGAAACAATTGTCCCTATGTTTTATTAATGAAAACTTATGAGGAATCTCGTATTAAACAAGACATTTGGAAAACTACCACGACGATATCAGCGAGTGTGTCACCGTAAGTTTTGAATAAAATTAAAGAAATTGTAAGCTCTCAGAGCAATAT
>NW_021770455.1:1335-2223 GCF_005508785.2 Acyrthosiphon pisum | reverse complement strand
TATTATACAAAAGAAAATAATGTATATTAATAAATGTCAATTATGTATATGTACAAAAAGTACCTAGTAGATGATTACCGATCCAAAAAACACCAGCGTAATTTATTTACTTACAATTATTTATATTATATAAATAAATACATTTTATTTTTCACATCTGGAAATTCCGCAAATTCCGTTTTTAGATTCTGAGTGGAACGATGAATGTATTGATTTTACAATGATGTGTGTTTTTTTTTTATTTCTTATTTTTTATTTTTATTTTTTTATTATGTCTGTCATCAACTTTTAGGACAGTAAAAGTGCTTGGATTTTCTTCAACAGTACCTTTTCTGATAGGAAAGTGAATCTAGTTGGTACTTCGGGGGGGGGCAAAAGTAAAATTTTTCCAATAGTTTTCAAAAGCGCCGTGAAAAACAAAAGAAAAATTAAGAAAAACGGGAATTTTTACGCAAAATCTGTTTTCGAGAAAATTGATTTTGGTTTTTGATGTCACTTTAAAACGAATGACTGTAGATACATGCAATTTTCACTGGTTGTTTATATTTCCATTTTCTATACATAATAAAATTTTCAAAATATTTTGATTTGTTTTGAGCTGTTTACGGACAATTTCAGTTTCTAATTTAATTAGTTTTTTGTTCTATGAATGTCAATAAAACTTTATTTGTTGAGTAAAAATACTTTAAAATTTAATACAAGGCTCCTACTATATTGTTACAATGAAATTTGAAAAATATTAAAAATCCTTAGTCACAGTTTTTTTTTATTAGCATTTAAAGTTCAAAAAGGTGGGTAAGTGGATGTCGCTCTGCTGTACAGTAGGTTAGAAGTGGGTCACTGTATAATGGACAGTATTAAATTTGAATTCAATGATATAATATCATT
>NW_021770455.1:0-1285 GCF_005508785.2 Acyrthosiphon pisum | reverse complement strand
CACTGAACAAGCCCCTGTGAGGGCTCATGAAAAGTAATAACTACCTATACTAGCAATGTTTTTGTCACGCATCAAATATATCAATAAAATATTATAATAATGATAAGTATTTTTGGTCAGGTAAAGGTATAATAATTAATAGATAACTTGTGACTTTAACGTATATTATAAATTTTACTGTACGTAATGGCATTTTAAAAACAGTAATACTTTATACTCTTGACCCCACAAAGTAGGTAACAACTAGTTTCTACCAAGTATCAGAAAATATGCTGGTGTAAGATATCAAAGCATTTTTTACTACTCCAAAAGGTGATGACAGACACGAATAATAAAAAAGCGGTTTAGTGGATGTCACTCTGCTGTACAGTTGGTTACAAGTGGCCCGAGTGGGTTAATGTAATGGATGGTGTTAAATTTGAATTCAATGATATAAATCATTGTATACGAAAAACGATTGTGAGCGAAGACCGACTTTCAGCCCATAATATTACTCTACCTAAGTAGGCATATTTTATGATATTATTGTGATTAATTTTAGCATTAGACGTTAGTAGGTATCTACTAAAGAAGGTTAAATTCATTTTTGCCAAGAAATCACATTCGAAAATGTCATTGCGTGGACTTATAAAATATAATAATATACTCTTAAAGTTTCGTATAGGTACCCACAAATAATATTTTATCCTCACACCTAGAATGTCTGTTATAAACGTGACCATAATATATTATATTTATATTAGCAGATTAACGCGTGCACTGCCAACATATTAATTACAAATTTCCAATGATATGTTCAACCCTATTATTTTAGACCAATAGAATTTGGTGTCGCACTCTCGCACTAAATGCCTTATATCGCCCATCACGTGCTGTGACGTGTATCAAGTTATATAATACATATATTGCAATTTATTAATTTTGGTTTTTACAGTGCAGTTTATGAACGGATTTTCTCAGCAAACGTCTACAGCGTGCGTATACGCTCATTAAATTCAAAATAATTGTATATAGATATTATTATATAGTTATTAGCTGTATATTATAATACGCGACGGGGACCCACGACTGCTCTTAGATATATTAGCGTAGTAAATATCACGTCGAATTGTGCGCGTCAAATAAACATTCGAACAATTTCGTTCGATTGTAAATCGTATTTTTAAATATAATATTATTATGTATTATTATCGTGTGTTTGAGCTGTAAAGTAAGATCCGGACAGCAAAAACGTATATAATAATTCGCCGTACACGGCTACCGGGCAACCGTTCTACCAGCGACA
>NW_021770454.1:0-4717 GCF_005508785.2 Acyrthosiphon pisum | reverse complement strand
CATAAAAACTTCACTTGGTATATGGTAAGGTAATTATAAGAAGTAGTTGGGTGTCAACATTTTATGTGGAGGTGTTTAATGTCATAGGTAAAATTTTGGACTCCGGCACCAATGCACATAATTACATTTGAACAATGACTTATTATAAAAAATGTTTTTGACAAAGCTATATAATAAAATTATATGCTTTCTTGTTAATAATATATGGGCATATTTCATATTTATTGCATTTTTATCAAGGTAAAACAATTTTTAACAGAAAATGTATTATGGTAATATAAGATCACATAAAATGTAAAACAATCAAATAAATTATGATAATCAGAAAGTAGGTGCCTCACATCATTGGCAATCGACAGCAAATTATTGTCGTCGGGTTGTCATCACAGACGTGGCGTCAACTTCTGCGGCTGCAGTTTTGACTGCAGCGCGGCGGCGTCGACGTTCGCGGCTCTTGATGGCGGTTTTCTTTTGGCTTAGCTGCTTCGGTTTCGGAGTGGCGGCGGCGGCTGTGACTTCGGCGGTGGCTTTTACTTTGGTAGCAGCAACGTTAACTTCTGCGGCTGCGGCTTTGGCTGCAGCACGACTCATGATGGCGGTTTTCTTTTGGCTTAGCTGCTTCTGTTTCGGAGTGGCGGCGGCGGCTGTGACTTTGGTGGCAGCTACGGATTTGGCTTCGGCGGCGGCTGCGACTTTGGTGGCGGCGGTGGCTGCGACTTTGGCGGCAGCTACGGCTTTGGTGGCGGCGAGCGGCGACTTTGGCAACAGCGGCGGCTGCGACATTGGCGGCGGCTACGGATCTGGCGGTGGCTTTTGCTTTGGTAGCGGCAGCGATAACTTCTGCGGCTGCGGCTTTGGCTGCGGCGCGGCACATGTTGGCGGTTTTCTTTTGACTTAGCTGCTTCTGTTTCGGAGTGGCGGCGGCGGCTGTGACTTTGGTGGCAGCTACGGATTTGGCTTCGGCGGCGGCTGCGACTTTGGTGGCGGCGGCAGCTGCGACTTTGGCGGCAGCTACGGCTTTGGTGGCGGCGGCAGCGACTTTGGCAGCAGCGGCGGCTGCGACTTTGGCGGCGGCTACGGCTTTGACTTCGGTGGCGGCTGCGACTTTGGCGGCAGCGGCGGCTGCAACTTTGGTGGCAGCTGCGGCTTTGGCGGTGACTTTTGCTTTGGTAGCGGCAGCGTTAACTTCTGCGGCTGCAGCTTTGGCTGCAGCGCGGCTCATGATGACGGTTTTATTTTCGCTTAGCTGCTTCTGTTTCGGAGTGGCCGCGGCGGCGGCTTTGGATTTGGTGGTAACAGCAGTTGTGGCTATGGCGGTGAGGTCAGCTTTGACCCTGATAGACTCTGCACTCATACATATATCTGCTACTTGCTGACATAGCGTCAGCAGTTCTTCTTGCTGCTGCAACTTCTGGAGGTTGTTTTTGGTGACGAAAAACTTGCTTTCATTTCGTAGTTCCGGTGACCATCGGTAGTAAACAAAAAACATTGGGTAAGATTCAAAGTCATTGTATTTCACGAAAACGTGGCCGTTAGGGCTCACCGTTGTGTCTGCCGTGCCTGGAGGTATGATCAACCGGATTTTTGGAATCCATTTTTCGGTCACCACATACGTATCATTCATCAGCACAGTGTTGACAATGAGTACTCTTGTACCTTCTGCCGTCCGCGATAAAAGAAAAATATGTTAGATGTAAATGATTCTGTTATAATATACCTATACGTAATATTAGGTAATACTGTAATAACACAAAACTTATATCGTTTTCACAAATATTAATTTATTATGTCATGACAAATCGGAAATTAACAACGAGCGCGGTATACCACGCCAGTACTAATTTATACACGAATTTATACTAACGCGCTACTGACAGTTAGTACCTATTGGTGCTAGTGCTGGTGTTTGTCTGAGATGATAACGCTTTTCTGTACTGGTATTACAGTACTTACCCAGTGCTGGCATTACAGTACCTAACTATACGTGAAAAAGTTCGATTTGAGAAAAAATGCAAAATTTCCTCCCGGCTTTCCACAGACGCGGGATTCGATCTCGCTACCATCACCTTACTACCTAACGCCTAAACGATTGGGACACCTACATAATTGTTTATAAATGCCGATATTTTAGCATTTAAGCTGCTATTATGCGACGCTGTGATGTGTAGGTAAATTGTGTGGGGGAGGGGGGGAGACAGATAGGCTCAATCGAATCTAGCTTTAAACAAAAGTGGGGATGGGGAGTTTAGAAAAACCTAGAGTATCTAAGGTACTAAGATATTTAAAATCCAAAATCCAAAATGTTCGAACCCAACCAAAAATCGTTTTTGGTGTCAAAACCAAAAATTTGACAACAGTACCTATCGTCGGGACTCATCGTTAGAAACATTTGCATAGTCTAAAATGTAGACTAAATCTATAACGACTTTAAGTTAATTTTGAGGGGGGGGGGATCAACCGAAATCCCAAATCTATATAACACTAGCTTATAAACCGAGATATTTAAAATACAAAATACAAAATTATCGACTACCCAACCGAAAATTGTCGATGGGGCAAAGGCGGATCAGGTGATATTACTATAGAAAGGAGGGGGGGTAGTAAAATTTTATTTTGTTTTCAACGGTAAACAATTTTTTAGAAATACGGTTGGGGAAGGGGCCTTAGCTCACTATTCATTCGGCACCTGTAGTATGCCAGTATTGAGTTAACACTGGCTACCAGTACTAGTTTTTCAGTACTAATGGAGTACTGGATACAATTTTGACCACTACTATGCCCGTAAGGGTCAGCCAATTGTTGGTAGCCAGTACAGGCATATTACATCGCCCTTTGTGAGTGTCGGCGTAAGACATAAATTTCCGATTGGGTATGCTTTTATTATTTTTTTTTTTTTTGGATCTGTTATCACTCTTAGGGTAATAAAAATTTTGAATCGAGTAATTTATATATAATCTATTTACGCAGAACCTTGTTATAAATGTTAAACCTTGTTAAACTTTAGCTATAAATGTTGAACAATTTATACATTTTTAACTACAAAATAATAATTAAATTTTAAATTTGATAAATGTTGTCAAAATTCGATCTTTAAATGCTTATAAAGAAAATCGTGCCTATATATTTTTAATATTTTTTATCTGATATTGTAACAATAAATCAGGAGCCTTGTATTAAATTTTCACGCTTTTTGGCCCAACAAATAAAACTTTATTGATGTTCGAGAAAAAAAAAAGAAAAAAATTGAAAACTGACAATGTCCGTAAGCAGCTAAAAACGAGTCAAAATATTTTGAAAGTTTTATCAAGAATATAAATTGATAAAATATACATTCAGTGAAATTTTCATGTATCTACTATCTACAGTTATTCGATTTTGAATTACAACAAAATAACATAATCACTACATGAGAAATCAAGTAAAGATCCAATGCTGTAATAATATGAACTTCAAACGCTCATAAAAATTTAATTTGACTTGCTTGTACCATTTTATTTTCAATAAAGGTAGACGAACTTATGAGAAATCTTAGATTTAAAAAGAAAATTATTTATGAATCCTAACTCAAAATAATTTGCAGCACAATTTCGTGAAATTTATGTATTTTGTCAAAATTCGAACTTTAAATGCTTATACCGAAAATGTCCGTAAACATCTCAAAATAAGTCAAAATATTTTTAAAATGTTATGCTATATAGAAAATGCTAATATAAACATTCAGTCAAAATGTAATTTATCTACGGTCATTTGTTTTAAAGTTACACCAAAAACGTGATTTGAGTAAAAATTTGCGTTTTTTTCTTAATTTTTCTTTTATTTTTCACGGCACTTTTGAAAACAACTGATACATTTTTACATTTGATCCCCCCCCTCCCCCAAAGTACCAACTAGATTCACTTTACTATCAGAAAAGATACTTTTGAAGAAAATATAAGCATTTTTACTGTCCTTAAAGGTGATGAAAGACACAAAAAAAATTTAAATAAAAATTAAAAATTAATAAAAAAAAACGCTCCGTTCAGAATATAAGTTTATTTTTTAATTTTTTTTACATAATATTAAGAACAATAAAAAAAAATTTCGCTGGGACAAAAAGTTTCAAACTTTAATACAAGATTCCTTATACATGTTGCAATAGCAATTTAAAAATATTAATGATACACAAGTGCAAGCTTTTGAAGTTCAAATTTTAACAATTAAAAATGTATAAAACGTTCAAATTGTATAGCTAAAGATTGAAAATTTAAAACATATACCTAATACCTATGTAATAAAAATTGCAAACAAAAAAATCTAAAAAAAATAGATACACAGTTTTTGGTTCAAATTCGGACAAATATGCATATTATACAATACGCAATGACCATTTTCAAATGCAATGTTTTCGCCAAAAATTAATTCTAAACTACTACACTAATAAAATAAATTACTTTAATATAAATTTAAACATAATATAATAGAGTATAGTATAGTATATTCAGTATATTTAGGCTGGCAGACGGGTTTCCCTCAGAATCGTTATACAATGATACACAATATGGTATACCTATCGGCTATCATTGAATACGTATTTAACACATACATTACGGTGACCGACAAGACCTATACATGCCACCTTTTTTTTATTTAATATGTATTTCGAAAAACAATATTTTCTGAGAATTTAATTAAATAAAATAAAAATGTAGGAAGAATAATTAACGACTTTTAACCTTGG
>NW_021770453.1:30214-30460 GCF_005508785.2 Acyrthosiphon pisum | reverse complement strand
GTACTTTACTCAGAATACTCCTTAGTCCTTTCATTGTATAATATATACCTTGATAATTTCACTATTAATAATAATATTTGTGTTTCACTTCAACGATTATTCATAATTTTCATTTAAAAATATTACCTATGCGAGTCCATTTGTAAATGAATTAAAAAAATTAGTTAGTTTGATTTCAGTTAAAATCAGAAAATGTCACACACTAAAAATCCTAAAACACTCTTAGTTTTTTTGTATTAAAGTTGT
>NW_021770453.1:27918-30164 GCF_005508785.2 Acyrthosiphon pisum | reverse complement strand
TTAGTTTTTTGTACTAAAGTTGTAAAAAAAAGTTATTATGAGTGTGAGATCAGTATTAAATACTTTTAACAAAGGTTTTTTGATTTTCGGTGGTGGTAGTATAAATTACAACCACTGTAATTATAAAACGTTGGTGGTATTTTATGTTTTGCGAAGTATATTAATTTATAGTGGTTTGTATAACATATACAAAGCCAACCTATGGGTAATAACTATATTTAAATTTATTTTAATAGTTTCGAATGGTAAAATAAATGATAGGCACATTGAAAAACATCCAGAATTTAAAATTTAATTTGGTCAACAGATATGCATTTCATATTTTCATACAACGTTCAGTCAAATGATAAAATAGTAATATATATCATAATCGTATAACCTATAAACTCTCATGATAATATTATTATACTCTTTATACATTCTTAAAATATAATACCGTAATATAACGTATACAGTGCCAACCAATGGGTTATAACTTATAACTATATTTCAATGTATTTTAATAGTTTCTTATGGTGATACTTAAATGATAGGCACATTGAAAAAAAATCCATAATTTAAAATTTAATTTGGTCAACAGATATATGTATTTCAGACACCGTTCATTAAATAACACAATAGTAATATTACAATATAAAATCTTAACCTACAAACCAACTCTTATGATAATATAATAGCTTATGATGATATACCTACCCTTCATAAAATTTTAAAATATAATAGTTAATTGCCAAATAACTTGTTTAATATAGCACATTATCTTCTTGATAAACAAATATATAAAAGAATAATTCAATGACCAAATATAAATACCTTCCTGTAATATAATATGATGTAATAATAGTGAAACATTTTTTTTTACAGCTCATGAAAGCTGATTCGGAAGTTTCTGAACTAACGTCTTTAATATATCTCAGCTGTTATGAATTATCTTTTATTGGAAAATTCATGTGTCAAATTTGGCGCATATTTTTCGATAATTCACTGTTCATGGTATTGACTGAACTTGAATCAATTCACGAAAAATTAATACGTTTGAAAGTGAACGGGCTTATGAATATAACATACAGAAATTGGATTTCTATAGTTATAATTTTTGGAAATATTATGGTATTTATTATAATTTTAACAATATGGATGATAATGGATCAACATTTATTTGAAATAAAAGATATGGTAATTATTCACTTCTAAACGTATTTTATAAGTTCATAAATAATTAGTTGTTTAAAGAATACTTTTATTTTGTATTTGGAATACGTATACGAATACATTTAAAATAAATATATCCTGAATATAAATAAAAAATTGCATATATGTATACATATACAAATACACAAAAAGTTAGTCAAATACTATTAGAATATATATTTTCCTTGCTATATTTTTCAGTTTTGGAATGGTGAATCAATTGTATTTTATTCAAACAGAAAAACTATTCTTTAAACCTAATTATAGTGTTTAAATTTAATTATAATTATAATTATACGATTTTTAATAAAAAAAATATAAACTAAATTATTAGTTTCAATAAAGTTTTTTTTAATGAATAAAAAAACAAAAATAAAATATTCAGAATTTGAATTAGAATAATTGTATTCAAAACTATTTGAAACAGCATTCGAGTAAAAAGAAAGTAAAATGTTTTTTCTACAACACAGAAAAATATTTTTGTATGGTAATAGATCAATATATTCCATTTGAGTAAACTTTATACTTTTTGTTTTGTAATACGTTTGTCAGATTGATAAATCACAAGCTGCTTTCCATATATGTATATTGTATAACAATCTGTTTTGAACACTTTTGTTATATCATAGATACAACACAAGGGGCTGTGATTTATTGCTATATGTCACATTTTTTTAGGTCATTGTAATGGTTTTAAATACTTGCCAATGCGTTGTTTTTCATGAATATATACTACTAATATCATATATAAAGTGGATGGTGTACACAATAAATGAACAAATACCGGAAAGAAGATCTTGTTTAAGTACCTACAGAGACATGTATTTGGAAGTTTTAGAATGCTTACATCAAGTCAATAAATCAATATATGGTGCACCTGCCATAGTTGTTTTTATTGCATCAAATGTAGCTGATATCATTATTAGTATATACAGCGATTTATTATTCCCTAGAGACTATAGTAATGATCCTTATTTGGTAGTTGCTTTCATAGGTTTGTTGACGAAAATAGTCAATGTTCTAACCTTATACATGATTGGTGACTCTACGGAAAA
>NW_021770453.1:26860-27868 GCF_005508785.2 Acyrthosiphon pisum | reverse complement strand
CATAAAGGAGTGCTGTTCTGAGTCTACGTATTTATGATTACTTCGCATGCATTTAAAAATGGATATATATCGGTTTGTCTGAATAGTTAGGAATTAATTTTATTGCGTCTAACGCACTTATTGGTTTCGTTTCGGTACCTCCCGTCATTTTCTTTACTTTGACTGTTCGTTTTGGTTGTATATATTCGGTGTGAATAGTATTTTTATTACTTCGTAACCCTTGACGAGTTGCGCTAGTAGTAGGACTATTTTCAAACTCCTCTAGGTTTATTAATCGTAAACTTTTATTTAAAATATCACTATTTATTGGTTTTATTTCTATACGTTCGTTAAGTATTTCTTCGTTAAATGAGTCTAATTCTTCGTCTAAATTATTTATTTCTATGTTTTCAATTATTTCGTTATCAGTATTATTTACGTCAATTTCGTTTTCGATTATTTCAATTATCCTATCTACCGTTTCTCTAGCTATTGTTTCAAATTCGTCATTAACATTATTTTCTGAACTATTGTTCATTAATATTTGTTTATTTATTTATTTAATATTTTACTCTAATATTATATTTATATTATTCAATTTGGTCTTTTAAATTCTACTAGGGGCTTCTACTTGGGCTAGGCGTTTTAAACATGGGCTAAGGACTTTAAACATGGGCTAGGGACTTTAAACATGGGCTTCAAAATCTACACGTGTTTTATACAATGGAGTAGCTAATTCCAAGGGAGTTGTACTTAAATAAGATGAACTCAATAATATGCCCTCAATAATCAATAATAAATATAATCTCAACAATAATCTCAATAATTCACAATAACTCTCAATATAATATGCCCTTTTAATAATTCATAACTTCAATAATAATCTCAATAAATGCCCTTTTATAACTCACAAAATAATCTTCAATAATAATCAACAAATGCCCTTCAATAATTCACAAAATAATCTTCAATAATCACAATGCCCTTTAATAATTCACAAATATCTTCATATAATCATAAATGCCTTTA
>NW_021770453.1:25575-26810 GCF_005508785.2 Acyrthosiphon pisum | reverse complement strand
GACAGTGAGTGGTGTTACGACTGCCTCTAAGTGTTCTTATGTGTATTGCAAATATATGACAGTGAGTGGTGTTACAACCTGCCTCTGAGTGTCTTATGTGTCCCTAACCGTCTGACGAGCTCTTGTCATGGGCTCGTATATATATGATCGGATCCTTTGGAGTGGGTGGTCGTTGTAGTGGCTAAATCCGGTCATGAGACAGAGTCCTGGTCTCGACTTGGTATGCTGGACGACTCGCATCCTCTGTATGTGTGTTGACATTCCCGAGGAGATACGTGTGACGATGCTTTTATGGTTCGATTGTTTCATACTATGCTTTTGCAACGATCTCCGCGTGATATAATATACTAATGGTCTTATTAGTTACATCCGTTAGATATTGCTAAGAACGTGCGATACGCTATACATAGTTTATACATAATTGATTTATACGTAGGTACGTAACATATGTAAAAATAATAATAATTACCCACCGTTTAAAGAACAATCCAATTGATCTTGAGATCTACTTAAAATATTTTTATTCACAAATGTCTTATTTGTACATCTTAAACCAACATCTTTCACCTTTTCACTGTGTTGAAATATTTGCTATAAACTCTTCCCTTTGGTGTTTTACAAGAAAAACCCTTCAAGAAATATACATCCTATAAATTGATAAAATAATAAGTACCTAAATGTATAAAGCTTTATTAAAGTAATAATTTCAACCAGTTAGTATTTTATAGTTTAGTAGATGGTTTATAAAGTTCTTACCTTTATTTCTGTTGGAAATGATTTGACAGTGGCATTTGATAAACTATTGGCTAAATCTATTGTCATGGTTCTGTTTTTTTTAATTAGATCATTTATAATTATCTCAACTAACAAAGATCGAGTTGATTCATTAAATTTTTTTTGTTCATAAAAATAATCTATTATCATAGAACCTTGAGTGCTTTTGATTAAAATGTAATTTAGATCAAATACAATTTCTGATGGCTTAGTACTCTGAAAGGTTAAATTTTGGACTGGAGTTTCAGATATTAATTTTGATTTTAATAATGAAACATTGTATTGTTGTCCTTAATTTTTTTGATACTCTTCTAAATGTTTTTCAAATTTTATTTGTAATCCAAGAGGATAGTTAGTTAATAATCTTTCTATATGTTTGCTTTTCATTTATTTTAATGCATCTGTATGTATCTATAAGTTGATCTAAAAATAAAAATAAAAATGATATATTATGTTTATTT
>NW_021770453.1:19360-24370 GCF_005508785.2 Acyrthosiphon pisum | reverse complement strand
GGAAAATCTTGTTCAACCGATGTCTCCATACTCCATGTATATTTTATATTATTTTAACATCAATAATGATTAAATTGTATTTAAATTAATTATCGGACCGGTAGGTCACGCATATAAAACGATCACACTATATGGTAGGTCACGTGACCGGTGTATATTTTTCAATATAAAGCCCAGATAGCTGAGGTCCCCCCGAATCCAACCATACCACTTGCAGAGCTCTAAGTCTAAAACTCGACATACTACGACCGTCTAAAGGCGAATATTTACGATTTACCGCTAGATTGCATTGCAAACATGCGGTAAATCATATACTTATCTGCCGGACGGCCGTTCTAGACACTTGGGAATTTTTTCAATGCAAAGCCTAGATAGCTTAAGACCTCCCGAATCCAACCATACCACTTGCAGAGCTCTAAGTCCAATACTCGAGTTATTACGACCGTCTAAACGCTACTATATTCGTTTTACCGCAAGATTAGGTTCAACCCGACGGCAAATTCACTTTGAACCTTCACCAAAAATACAATTCCTTGTACCACCTTTATAAATAGCATATCTATCGATTGGTATACACGTTGGCTATACGGTGTAAAAGTTTCAAAGTTAATAACTTAGAATTACGCCGTCCAGGACTTATAACTTGAAAAATGATTTGTTTTAGTTGCATCCCGGCGGTAAATATCATACTTAGCTGCCGGACGGCCGTTCTAGACACTTGGGAATTTTTTCAATGCAAAGCCTAGATAGCTTAAGACCTCCCGAATCCAACCATACTACTTGCAGAGCTCTAAGTCCAATACTCTAGTTATTACGACCGTCTAAACGCTACTATATTCGTTTTAACGCAAGATTAGGTGCAACCCGATGGTAAATTCACTTTGAACCTTCACCAAAAATACAATTCCTTGTACCACCTTTATAAATAGCATATCTATCGATTGGTATACACGTCAGCTACTCGGTGGTTAAAGTACATTTATAAAGAGGTTAGAGACTTCTTTAGATGGTCATATTATTTTTATTGTGTTGAAATTTGTTTCAGGGTAGTTTATAGGAAAGACAAAAAAATAAAATTTATATACGTAGCCTGAACCGCTCTTCGGCCTCTCTCAGGATCGCATCCTTCCCTTGGGCGTCCGCCAGCAGGAGCTCGAACGCCGGTCCACAAATGATGTCCGGAACGTCCTCGGTGCTCGGTCGGTGGCCAATCCTGGCTCTCAGGGCTTCACGAAGGCCGCCCCAGTAGGGGCAATCAAACAGGGTGTGTTCAACGGTGTCTGATTCGCCCGAGAACTGCCAGCATCGAGTGCTAGCGGCCTTGCCCATACGATGGAGGTACCATTCAAAGCAGCCGTGGCCCGTGAGTGCCTGAGTCATGTGGTACGTCAGAGGCACCCACGGGACAGTCCTACCTAGCCATATAATTGAAGACGACAAGTCCAAATTACGGCCGCCCTAAAGGTAAGTATGTGATTTACCGCTGGGTTGCATTGCAATCTGGTGGCAAAACCGATATGTCCCAGTTCAAAAAATCGTATAACATCAGGGTTTTGACTTTGAGTCATGAAAACGGTTTGAGTGCATTCCTCGTTACCTCCACTATCTACCCTTAGTATTTTTGAGAACAACCAGTCCAAATAACGGCCGTCCGGCAGGTAAGTATAGGATATACCGGTGGGTTGCAACCAAAAAAATCATGAACAACTCGACCACACCATCACTTTATGCAAATTGTAAGTATCCAAAATGCATTTCCCAAAAAGGGGACATCCTAACGAATCCAGGGATGTGCTTGGCTATGGCGACAGGAAGCGCATTACCGCAGCAAGTACGAATAAACGTCAATTCTGTGTATAACTATACGCGGATACATCTACACTACGATATAGTAGTATCAACGTTTCATAACTTTGGCAATACACTTGCGTAAGGTCCCCGAACAACGTCGTGAGTGCTGGTCTCGATCGGGGTAGTTGTGGTTTTTCGTAAAAAAATCGAGGGGGTACCTCCCCGTTGAAAACTTTTGACTTACCTGACATCATGCGGCAACCGTATGTTAAAACATAGCTTTGCAAAATTATTTAAAAATAACCATCCACCCTACAGCTATAAAAAATACGTCCTTAGAAAGAGGAGGTAGTCTTCTATTGTGTGAAAACGTTTTCAGGGATAACATTTGAATTGGTTGGCGATGAGGAGATGATTACCGCAGAAAGTCCGAATTTATGATATAGTGCGGCAACCGTATGCTAAACTATAGCTTTGCAAAATTATTTAAAAATAACCATCCACCCTACGGCTATAAAAAATACGTCCTTGGAAAGAGGAGGTTGTCTTCTTTTCTGTGATAACGTTTTCAGGGATAACATTTGAATTGGTTGGCGATGAGGAGATGATTACCGCAGCAGGTCCGAATTTATGACACCATGCGGCAACCGTATGCTAAACTATAGCTTTGCAAATTATTTAAAAATAACCATTATTATTATTAGCGATTGAAATACTGCACAAAGTGAAAACCCAAACAAATGCCAGCTAAAAGATATTATTAGTAATCCTGCACGGTAGACACAGCGGGTGGTAGCGGGACCATAACTCATAAGACGTGTAATAATGTCGACAACGCGAATGAAATACTGCACATAGGCAGTTATTTAGACCACCAATTATTTATGTGATCACGTACCGATCGTCTCTCGTATCGTCTTTTTTAGTCTTTTTTGTTTCGCATTTGCAGTCCTTCTATTATGATTTCCAATAGAAGCAAGAAAATTGTTGCCGCGGCCAAAAATGGTTCACAACTTTATGTAGGCAATGTGCCAACCGCTTGCCATCGAAGGGACAATTTGCTGACATTCAACGAATGTAAGTAATGGATATGATCGTGTGATACGATCATTTTTTGTAGCTGTAGGTTCGCAGGGGCGGACTGGGTAGGCGACTATTGCTGTAGAAACGATTCGATTTAAAATTCATTAAAAATCGAAATATTGTACTACGACTTAGCCACCCACTGTGCATTCAATGTTTCAAAACGTCGTAGCGCTGTACGATTTAAGTTGCAATGCTAACAGCGCCCACAAACGTTTGCTAAACATCGTGTACCTGTTATCACCCATCTTGGCTATCTTAGGATGTTGGAGTCCAAACTGTTTGGTGGTATTTAAATTGATGTTTTTATTTTTACAGTACGTATTGTTCCGCCTGACACCACAAATTATGATGATTCCGATCGGACATCAAGGACTATACATTTTTTAAAAATTATGTGCCCATTCTGCCAACAACAATTTATTTTTGAAATGACACTTATAAACCATATAAACACTGCACATTTGCCAAGGCTAATAAAAAGGCCTTATGTAGCGAATAAAGTAAAACTGTTATATTCCTACGTCACTATCTTAACTTTATTGGTATTTGTTATTAATTTATCTTAATAATTTATAGGACCTAATAGCAAAAATAGCTATGGCCATTAAGACATTAAAAAGTACAAATATAGAGGCCTTATATTATTGTTTGAAAAGTTTCGATTGTAGATTCACAAATTTGGAACATCTGAACTACATTTTATTGAACCAAAGGGGCGCCATTTTATCTGAAATGAACAATAATTTTAAAGTATGTAAAAAGTAAAAAAATAGAAATACAACAATAATAATAATATACAAATTATATTTACAGAACTTATCACGATACACAGATGTAAGCAATTTAATTTCTTATATAGAATCCAAAAATGAGGTGGACACTATTGTAGATAATGACTCAGAAAGCATCAGAATCCTCGTAAAAAACTATGTTCAGTCTTCATTCTCTAAAAAAATTGGAAAAAAAAAAATTAATAATTTAGTCAAAGATTCAATTAAATTATGTCATGGCAAATCAATTCAATATTATTGTAAATTTTTAAAATGTTCAAACAATTTTCCGGCAAACTTACATAATCCATTAAAAAACAATCAATTTTTAAATTTTTTTCAAACTCCACCAAACAACAACGCACAAAATTTCATTTTTTCTTCAATAGAGTCAACAACCGTATCCGATTTAGATTTAAAGAACACCACATTATTTCATTATAACTCCATTCCATCTACTGATGAGTAAGTATAAAAATATTAATTATATTAATATAATTATTAAAAATTAAATTATATTAAATTATATATTATTTAATATATAATTATATTAATATAATTATATATTAAAATATATATTTTTATTATTATACAGTGATCTTTTCAAACAAATTATTGAAAGCAAATCTAAATTAATAAAATTATCTATCCTTAAAAATTATATACATATATTTATCATTCAAACACAAATATTCATAAGGGATGAAAAATTTTTAATTAATATGAAAGAATTATTAAATAACAATGTTTTAAAATCTCTTGATTTTGAATTTATGAAGTTTATTAATGTAATGGATAAATGGTGGCATCATTATGCAACCATTAATGATCACCATACACCTGTGTTGTAAGTATGACGTATATTTTAAAACAATAATTAATTAAAATATTAAATTTCAAATAGTAAAAAATAAAAAAATTAATAATCAACGTAAAATGTATAATTTAACAGATATCCAGATATTAAAGATTACCAATCATTTGATGTGTTAATTGACGATGATTCTGTAATCGAATACAGTATATTTCAAGAAGAGAAAATTGAATTGTATGTAGTTTGTGCATTATATACGTATAATGAACATTCTACTGTCTCACAACAGTACAATACGGTACTTGTTAATACTTTTACGCTATGTCCTAACTGAATCCGTCTTGACGGCACTTTTATAACACTTTTTTTTTTCATTTTAGCTTGGTAACATTTTTAATCATATCAAAATAATAATGGCGGTGTTGAATATACGTTTCATCGCATCAAAAACATCACTTAAAATAATATTAAATAATTTAAACGAAAAACAGTTAGTCCAAATCAATCAATAATAATAAAACATATATTACATAGATGATCTTCAAAAAA
>NW_021770453.1:18703-19310 GCF_005508785.2 Acyrthosiphon pisum | reverse complement strand
AAAATTTCATTAACATCTCAAATATTATATTATTTATATTTATGTTCAAAAAAGTGATAATAGTAGCTAAAAGAGAGACCAAATGGATGCACTAAGTCTAACTCATTTTTAACCAAGTTAATATGTTTTTCCCTATTAACTTTTGGAGTTCAATGCATTGGTTTTAAACACCTTAATTATATAGCCTAACATGTTTTTAATGTTGACTTAACTATACTATTACTAATTTCAAATAAACTTTTCATAGTTCATACCCACTATATATTGTAGGATAAAAAAAAACAGAAGAAAGTTACCGATGAACAGAAAGTGTTACTAGTCTTACTATTGGAAAACAATCCTCGATTAGTTTTAGGCAAATTTGGTGCTGATTTTAGTTTCGACGACTCTATTAAAAAATGAAAAGTATAATTTCTGAACTTGAGTCATGTTCAACTGGCCCAAAAGGGAAAAGTGTTGATGACTAGAAACGAGTTAGTACCTAATATTATTTGTATTTTACTTTATTTCATATTGTTTTTATTTAATTTTTATATGAATTTAATTTTGTTAAGACATGGTCAGACTTGAAGAGAAACGTGAAAGAAAAGGCTGCAAAAATAAGATC
>NW_021770453.1:16060-18603 GCF_005508785.2 Acyrthosiphon pisum | reverse complement strand
CAAATAATATTAGGTATTAACTCGTTTCTAGTCATCAACACTTTTCCCTTTTGGGCCAGTTGAACATGACTCAAGTTCAGAAATTATACTTTTCCATTTTTTAATAGAGTCGTCGAAACTAAAATCAGCACCAAATTTGCCTAAAACTAATCAAGGATTGTTTTCCAATAGTAAGACTAGTAACACTTTCTGTTCATCGGTAACTTTCTTCTGTTTTTTTTTATCCTACAATATATAGTGGGTATGAACTATGAAAAGTTTATTTGAAATTAGTAATAGTATAGTTAAGTCAACATTAAAAACATGTTAGGCTATATAATTAAGGTGTTTAAAACCAATGCATTGAACTCCAAAAGTTAATAGGGAAAAACATATTAACTTGGTTAAAAATGAGTTAGACTTAGTGCATCCATTTGGTCTCTCTTTTAGCTACTATTATCACTTTTTTGAACATAAATATAAATAATATAATATTTGAGATGTTAATGAAATTTTAAAAATAATTAAATAGGTACTTCTGTTACATTGTAAATTGTAATAACAATTTTTTATACTGTTATGTACTTCTTTGTTGGTAACATAGAACAGGTAAAAATAGTAATTGTGTGGCAGTAACTACATTCGTTTTATAAATTTTCATTTACAATTAACTTTTTTTTTTTAATATAGCATGAACACCAATATTTTTCCCGTCGTTACACTCACGTTATCACTACCAATACCTCTCATTTTTCGAATATCTAAATTATATATTAACAATGTTTTTTTTATTCCATCAACTACACTTGCTGCAGTGCCATTGTCAATTTCTAATATATTTAAAAACGTAGACACAACAGATTGCTTGATCTCAGAGAAAAATATAATGCAAATCCCTAATTGTTTTTTAACACTTATGTCAGTAGATTCGTCTACAAGCAAACTGAACATACTCTCACCTATATCAATTCTCAAATTTTCTTTTGAGTATGAAAACAAAAATTTTTTTACAACAGCAGTAGGTACACTTAGTTCGGTGTAATTTTAACTTACTAGTTGCACTATCATCTTTAAAGCATTTTTTAGTAAGTTCTGACAAATGGTCGATAGGCAAAAATGCACTGTGGCATGTTACACACAACGACAAACTTGCTTCAATATTCGCACATCTTAGTTTTGATTCTTGTGAAATAACTTCAAATGGTAACTTGTTTTGACGTTTAGAGGAAAACGGTTCTGCTGCTATTGTATTTTTTTTGCCATGGAAATGAGCAATGAGGTCAGAAAATCTAGTATTTATACTACCTTTACAAAATTTGCAAGTGTCCAATGTATTGTCAGAATGTTCCTGCAACCAATCTTTTAAATCGGGGTTGTTCAACCAATCTTGCCTGAACTTTTGCACATACGAGACGCCATTACACAACATGTATAGGTAATGTAAAACTTCTTTTATATTGCACATTTACACTCTAAAGTCGTTACCGTAACACCGTTTGTCCGTGTTTTTACTTTCATCTATTTGTCATTTGATACTTGTCAGTGTTGTCACTTGATAAACGATAGTATAGCCTTTATCTATGGTATTAAGTGCTATCAAACTTAATACCACGGCGGTTTAAGCATTATCTGTGATTAGATTAATGATTATGATAAAAAAATAAAATCATTTATTCAAGATTATTATTATTATATTATAATATGCATTATTGCATTAATACATTTAATAATTATAAAAATTAAAATCCGTTGAAATTACACCAAAATTGCTGAAATTACATTAAGTATTCCACTGTCCACTGTAGGCCAATTTATTCCACCGAGTTCAACTCAAATCCACCAGATTCAGTGAGAATTCCGCCGACCTGGTAACACTGCTGGTGACTCTAGAATTGTGGTAATATTTTCAATCAAGAGTGTAGAAATATACCTTATTTTCTTTTAGTCTTAGATTGTTGTGGAATAGGCCACTTATTAACATCATTAAATACTGACTGTAGTGAACGACATGCTGCTAAATAAATGTTAGTAGAACCATTTCTACTTGTAGAAGGTTCATTCTGTAAATGAGATGTGGAAAGTGGCGGTTCATTCTGTAAATGAGATGTGGAGAGTGGTGGTATATTCTGTAATTGAGGGGTGGGAATGTGCTAGCTTGTAGTTTATGGCAATACATTTAATGGCCGAGTAAAATCATTTATAGAAGTGGTATCTATTGATGTCAGTTTTTCCTCAAATATCTGATTTTTGTTTAGTTTCAACCAAAGGTCACATAACATTGTAGCCTTAATGTCGCCATCCCATTCATAGCCACCTCTAAACGCTATTTTAAATTAAATTAATAGGTCATTATGTATATTTTTTTCAATTAACGTTATATGTAAATTTAATTTGTTGGTCATTTTTCTGAAGTTATATTTTTCTTTTATCAATCCGTAGCACAAATTTTTTGAATAATCTATATTATCACGTTCAAATGGATATAAACCTGTGTGCTTTAAAGCCAGATATTATATTAGAGGGCATTTTATCAGTGTTAGGTTAAAGTAAAAACATATGTCTCG
>NW_021770453.1:14512-16010 GCF_005508785.2 Acyrthosiphon pisum | reverse complement strand
TTATTTAAGAAATTGATTTAACTATATTTGTAATTCCCTATTCTAGTAAATGGCTATGTAATATCAATAATAATTTTTATTTTTATTATTTAATTATTTATAAAAATAACTTAACTTGAATTTGATTAAAAGTAACTCATTATTTATTAAGTTAATATCAATTAAAATAAGTTAAGTTAAAAATTAAGTTAGTGAAAATTAAATTTAAAAAAGTTAAAATTAATTTAACTTTTAACTTTTTAACGTGTTTATGCCCAGGCTTGATTTTTTGTATTAGGTAATCAATTTATGTTATTTATATATAAGTTAAGAGTTTAAAAAAACGTCAAAATTAATCATTTAAAAGCAATAAACAATAATTAATTTACTTAAAAATACACGCAAATTGTAATTGATAATTATTAAATAAAATAAATAAAAGTCATATAATATAGATATTTAAATAATTATTGTTTCAGATTTCTAGAATAAAATCTTTTCATTTTTATCATACCTAATACATATTATTATGACTTATGTTATTATAATTTACCTGTACTGCCTGAAGTTTTGAATGTTTTTCCACAGCTATTGAAAAATACTAAGTGCTTGTTGTGTTCTTCAATACCTTTGGTAAAACTTGTCCAAATTTGAGACATTTTTAATAGGTAAAGGGTAAACTATGAACAGTTTAGTAACAAATATAAATGATACAATACAAATTACGATACGATACGTCAATACGTAATACGTACTAAGTACTAATGTAATAACTACACTGTGTCCAGCGAGAGAACGCGCCAATTCTGCGCATCCCCCCGCGTCACCTTGCTATCGAAACTGGTTTCCCCACGTCAGGATGTTGGGTGGAGGAACCAGTATTGGTCGGTGCGCGGCGCGTTCTCTCGCTGGACAGACCATAATAACAAATTACTAATAACTGATAACACGTTGTAGAATGCAACACAATATTTATTTATAGCACTTCTGAACAATAACAATACACGCGATAATAGAATAACCCATGAAGATTACAAGATTAAATACTTGCAATTTTCACCAAATGTTTATATTAGTGTTATTTATATTCAGTTAAATTTTAAATTTAATTTTTATATAATAAACCGGATTTATATCATAATCCGGATTTACATCATAATCCGGATTTATATCATAATCCAGATTTATATCATAATCCGGATTGAGTATTTCAATCCGGATCAATTCGGATCGGTAATCCGGATATGGATTGATCCGGATTTGGTGCTCAGCACTAATACGTATATCTACTCATGGTTTTGGCAATCCCCATATCCTGTCAACTGATACGTGTTTTGTGTTCTCAGAAAATATAATATGGCTCGCGATTACCCGCTCGGCTATTTTAACTACCCGGTTAACCCTTTACTGTATTCGTATATTTGCAATTTTGACTATTGCCAAAATTCTTTAAGACGTCGTTTACCTACTTGCTTATTCCTAATTTTAACTATTATATATAATGATTTTTTATGTGTTG
>NW_021770453.1:12509-14462 GCF_005508785.2 Acyrthosiphon pisum | reverse complement strand
TTTTTCCCGTCGTTACACTCACGTTATCACTACCAATACCTCTCATTTTTCGAATATCTAAATTATATATTAACAATGTTTTTTTTATTCCATCAACTACACTTGCTGCAGTGCCATTGTCAATTTCTAATATATTTAAAAACGTAGACACAACAGATTGCTTGATCTCAGAGAAAAATATAATGCAAATCCCTAATTGTTTTTTAACACTTATGTCAGTAGATTCGTCTACAAGCAAACTGAACATACTCTCACCTATATCAATTCTCAAATTTTCTTTTGAGTATGAAAACAAAAATTTTTTCACAACAGCAGTAGGTACACTTAGTTCGGTGTAATTTTAACTTACTAGTTGCACTATCATCTTTAAAGCATTTTTTAGTAAGTTCTGACAAATGGTCGATAGGCAAAAATGCACTGTGGCATGTTACAAACAACGACAAACTTGCTTCAATATTCGCACATCTTAGTTTTGATTCTTGTGAAATAACTTCAAATGGTAACTTGTTTTGACGTTTAGAGGAAAACGGTTCTGCTGCTATTGTATTTTTTTTGCCATGGAAATGAGCAATGAGGTCAGAAAATCTAGTATTTATAAAATACAAAATTTGCAAGTGTCCAATGTATTGTCAGAATGTTCCTGCAACCAATCTTTTAAATCGGGGTTAGGTTAGTCCAGATTCTGATACTCCTGTTGTAGATGTTGATGGTGAACAGCTAACTTCAGTATTTATACTTTTATTGTCATAAATATCAGCTGTCTCATTTGATGGGTTAGAGCTATTTTGCTGATCATCATCATTGTCGTCGTCATCGTCTTCTAATAATCTAAAAACATAATTCAGTTTTAAATTTAATTATATAATAAAATATTTTATATTTTGTACTTAGAAACTCCAATGTAATGTTTTAATATCTATTTAGATGAATGCAATATTAATATATTATAACGTAATAGGTATTAGTTTAAAATATTTTTATTAATTATTTAAGTTTATTAATAAATTTGAATACATACAAATTACAAATCATATTACAAAGTATAACTAATATTGTAACTTATATAATATGTTGAATAGGTACATTAAAATAATTTATGGGCCATATTGGTAATATCAATACACCCAAATATAATAGTTACCTTTTTTTTGGTTTATCACGAGAAAGTCCATCACTTATGTTGTGTTTGGTTCGCATGTGATTCCATAATGTGCCTGGTATACAAATACAAATACAAATTATTCACAATTACAAGTAGGTATTTAAAATAATAATGATCAACCACTTCAACAAGAATAGTAAAACATTTTTTTTAAAAGTTATCTGCTCACAATACACACAAATACACAATCGATGATTTAACTTAATCAGTAAGTAGTTGCTTTTATTTAATATTTATAAAAAAAAAAAATAATTGAGCAATTTTTTCAAAAAAAATGTATATTTTGCAAGCCTGGGCAAGTTAATGATAATTTTTAACTGAGTTAAGTTAAGTTAATGTAAAACATTTTAACTCAGTTAATAGTTAAAAGTTATATGAACATTTTCAATTAACTTATTATTTTTTTTTTATATAATATCTCTCTAAATACCCAATAATATGGTTTAAATAATAAAAATCATAAATATTATTGAACACAGGAAATAGCCAATAGCTTTTCTATACATGGGTACTGAATTAATAGAATTATGAAGTAGGTACGAAAAAAATACAAAATTGAAAATGCCCAAACAAATACAACCTTTTGATTTATTAATACACTAATACAGATAAGTACTATACATTTTTTTTAATTATTAAATAAAAATAACATGGTATTTAAGAATGTACTTAATTTTAAACTCTGAATACTTTTTCAGGGTACTAAAAGTCTAAAACTGTTAGAGAATATAGCCAACTTTATACTTCAGTAAAATATTTATTTAAGAAATTGATTTAACTATATTTGTAAT
>NW_021770453.1:9731-10773 GCF_005508785.2 Acyrthosiphon pisum | reverse complement strand
AACGTAGTATTCAGTGTTCAGGAAACTCATGTTAGTGTAGAAAGACTATTTTCTGGCTTGAAATTTGTGCTATCTCCATATGGATGTAACATTACCAGAGCCGTAACTAGGGTGAGGCGAGCGAGGCACTAGCCTTGAGTGCCTGATGCGGGGGGCGCATAAATATTAAATGATTAACTTAAGAAAAAGTATTAATTATTATAAATACTGATACGTAAATGTAATATTATATTTTCAATATAAAATGTATTTCTTCATTGATTACTTGTTTCTTACTTCACAATTATTATTATTATTATTATTATTATTATTATTATAGTTTTTTATTTTGTTATTATAGTAGTATTTATTACGTTATCATTATGACTTTATTTTCTGTGTAATTGACGACCGGTCATACATTTTAAGTATTATAAATCGTGTTAATCAAGCATTATAAAATAAAAGCTTATCGTTGAAAAAAGCTTCCAATTTGCTACTTGGGATTAAAAATTCTTTGCAAGAAATTCGTGACACAACTATGGAAGAAAATTTTACAAATGCTACAAAAGTTGCAGAAGAGTTACAAATACTAACAACTTTTAAGGAATCAAGAACAAAAAAAAAATAAAAGATTAGAATGAAGCTTCATATTCATTCGACACAAAATCCAGGAAAATTAATTTGTAAATAATAATTTATTGTATTTTAGTTGTAACGTCACAGCATTTTTTGCCTCAATATTATTATATCAACAAACATACCTGTACCCATATTGCCACTAATGAGCGTACCTTATTTATATATTATTATGTTTATCGCGCGCTAATGCAGAAATGACCGCAGTGTTATGTAATCAATGTTCCCCGTTCCCCCCTTCACCATGCAGTGTTCGTCGCCGACGTGTCGCGGTTGTCCGCCGTCCGTCGCCTCCAGCGTTTTCGTCGCGTCCGCCGGTACGGCCCGCAGGCAATTATACTGTACATCCCGAAATATTGTAACAATTCCCTCTAATTTACGACACTGACCTGCCCCACCAACAACGGAAAGCTCCGCCGCCGGC
>NW_021770453.1:7784-9681 GCF_005508785.2 Acyrthosiphon pisum | reverse complement strand
TCTCACATATAAAAATCATAGCCCCCCCAACTTTTTCATGGATTCCACCAATGCTTGATATGAAGATCTTGTGTAAATTCAAAGAGTGGAAGTAACAATGTTGTATTTTATTATTTCATTAAAGTGAGTAATACCATTTGTACTTGGAAAGGAATACTGAAAACCTAAACATTTTAATTTCTAAATAAAATTATATAAATTTGAATGTTTTTTCACCGGTGTTTGCCGGTTTGTATGTTCACATTACACAGACACTAAACGTACCGACACAGACCGGCACGGACCTGACCGTCAAAACATTCTTTCGGATGATGGTCGGTCGGTCCGGTCGGTGCCGGTCCGTGCTGGTGCGGTGACGGTACTCACCAATGTGCATTATCTCATATAAACTAATAATATAATATTTTGTCGTGCTGGTACGTGCTGTGCCGTGCCGTGTCAGACTAGTGTGAATCGGGCTTTATCGCCAATTTTCTTATCATTCCGCAGATTTTTGAGATTTTCGAAAATTTCCCCTTTTCACACGATTTCGACGACTTTCGAGCCTTTTTCGTCACCTTTTATGCTCGATTCGCGTAGCTCGCGATCTCTCGAAGCCGCCGGTGTGCGGTTTATATTCGTGCGCCGTCCGTAACGGTCGCAATGTCGATCGCAAAATACGCTCCCGGCCTTAGTTTTTTGCCGATTTTTCGTTTCGGGCCGTCCGTGCCCGAATCGTATAGCTGACGTCTTTTCGAAGCCGTCTATATGCGCTTTTCCTTCGAAATCGGTTCGTTCGCCTCGCAATCGCGTTTCGAAATGACGCCGGCGACCGACCGACCGTAAGCGTATAACTATACATTTTACATACATATATGCATTTGTATTTGCCTATATAATAATTATTATCGGAAAACGCTTTTCACACGCCCCGTTAATTATATATTTGGGAGATGTGCGTGTTACAAGCGAATTATATACGATTACATCGATGTACATCGAATATATCGGTTTTCGTCGCTCCGTAGACGCACAGCTTAAGTGTTGATGTTTCGACCGTGCTTCACATCACAAACTGTGTCTCGGTAGGTAAGGCGTTAGGTAGGTTGCTAGGTAGGTCCGAGTTCGAATCCGTCGTATTTTATGTCTTTTTTCTTATAATATATAGGTATAGGACATAGGTATTATTTATTATATGGTGTGTTACTGTGTTATTACTTATGTATGGTATGCATTATGTACAGGGGCGGACTGGCCAAGTGTTCTAGTGTGCCGTAGCACACCGGGCCGGCTTATATGTGCGGGCCGGGCCGCCGGAGCACTTGAAATTTTGAACATTAGACGATATTACTAATACATCTATTTAAATTTATTTTTAAATACGAAACAGTTTAAAAAACATTGCGATTGGTTGGTACAATGCTACAATAAGTTCATATTCGAACCATAAGTTTATAATAATAATAATAATTTTTTGAGCATATTAGGTATGTTGTACCTATAGTGTATTCCTTAAGCAACAATTTTAAAAATCAGTTTTATCCAGAAAAATGTTTAAACACTTTAAACACAGCCAGAAAGTTATTGCTAAACTACAATTATTGAACCATTTGCAAATATTTATGAAAATAATGTAGATTTGTTGAAAAAGGGAACAGATAAAATGTATATAAAGTTTATATTAACAGTAATGACGATAATGTGACGATTCTGAAACCAATGAAGATGATTTTGGTTTAATACGACTATGAATTGTGACTATGAAATAAATGATAAAAACATAGTACCTAAACAAACATCAAAAATATCAAAAGGATTATTTATGACATTTATGATTCTTGTAAAATGTATAATATTATAACCTGTTGGCTATTGACTATTTATAATTTATAACCGAAAAGTAGATATTCATAAAGAA
>NW_021770453.1:6985-7734 GCF_005508785.2 Acyrthosiphon pisum | reverse complement strand
AGTTCGCCAGAGGTGAGGGGCTTAACTTACAAATTCTCTAAACCAACTTACAAATACTTACAAATGAAGATCTTTAACTTACAATTGGTCCGGTTCGATTCGGTCGATATGGGGGGGGGGGCTGATGGTTAATATCTAGGGCTCCAGATTTCTTAGTTAGGATCAACTTACAAATTCCGAAAACCAACTTACAAATACTTACAAATGAAGATCTTCAACTTACAATTGGACCGGTTTGATTCGGTCGATATGGGGGGGGGGGCAACTTCCCACACGTAAATAATTATAATATAAATATATAATATCTATAATAATACATGGCGCAATATATAATATATTTTTGTTAGTTATTTTTTGCTTAAATTCAACAGTTTTCAAGGTTCAATTTTTAAAGATTTTAGTTTGTCTTGGTTAATTTATTATTTTTATTAATATTATAGTTATTGTACTGCAGGTGAACATAAAAATGTATATCAGTATAACTGAAATTTATGAGTATATCCTTGTTTAGTCATATATCTACTACCTACTTATGTCGCAATCCCTAAAATCGGATTTATGATATTTTAAAAGTAATTAAGTATAATATTTGAATGTCTTATGTGAAATAACGGACCATCAATTTATTTTTATTTTTTTACCATACAACTGTAGAACTATGTAAATTTGTAATCTTTTGAATGGCTGTTGTAAGTAGTAGTAATTTGGGTGTTCTGAGGCACTTTTTACGGGGAGATGAAAAAGTTCAG
>NW_021770453.1:1600-5984 GCF_005508785.2 Acyrthosiphon pisum | reverse complement strand
CGACAATGTCGCCCGCTTTGGTTTTTCTCATTCCTGTGACCGTGGCTCCGAAGTCGTCAGGGTTAACTGCCTTTACATTTTTGAGAATACCTCTGTAATAGCTTTGTGAGTTGATTTTAATACTCACCTAATCAGGTCAACCACGCTCTAATCAGAACAATGAGTTTGGTCATAAATGTTTTTGGTTTTATTTTAATAAAAATAGATGTTTATCTTATCATATGATGTTTACGGTATTTTGAATCGATTGTGCTTAAAATAGATAGAATTTTAGGTGAGAGTTAAATTTGATGCTCATGGCCAATAAGTGTATTTTCACAATATTTTTATAGTTATCAAAATGTTATAATATAATAAAATCTAATATTAGCATGGTAACTGTTTCATTTTATGTTTAGGATTCCCAAAATGTGCGATAAAATAACAACAATAAACGATTATGGGTATTATAAAACTGATAATATTCAGAAAATAAAATATCTTACTATAGTTACTAGTTACTAGTTAGTATTATATTATTAGTTCGTTGTTCGTGACACGTCGTTCGTTCACGTTATATGTTTTGATATATTCTCTTTCTTGTATTTCACAAATTTTAAATAACACAATTTGTTATAATGGATGATTTTGAAATAGAAAATATATTAATAAATATGTCAGATGATGATGTTTACTCGTCAGACGAATTTTCTGAGTTTGACGACACAGACGCCGACGAAGATTACTTTCCTGAGGTAATAACCACTTTTTAAATTAATTATTTATTAAATACATATTACCTAATTAGTAATTACAACTACAATTTTGAAGTATTAATAATCATTTTGTTTTATGTATTTTTAATTATAATTTATTTATTTATACATAGGGTATTGAACATCTACAAAATAATAGTGAGTCAGAAGCAAGTATAACAGATACAACTGCTACGATAAGTCGTCAACAGATTCAATCTGATCAGGTAAGCTCACCTGATGTGTCTATAAATATTCAACAAACAAATCAGAACGTAGCAATTTGGGGAAATATAAATACCACAATTAATTATTCAAATTTCACTTATAATTCTACAAGAGAAACTGTAGGTATTAACCCGGATATTTATGAAACCATGTATGGTGGAAGCCCTTGGGAATTTCTTTCACTTTTTTTGGATACTGAAGTTTTTCATCTCATTGTTACTGAAACTAATAGATATGCTGGTCAATTACTAAGTACTCCACTGCGTCGTCATTCGCGGCTTAATGCTTGGAAAGAAACAAATGCTGCTGAAATTAAACGATTTTTAGGTATTATAATGTGGATGGGACTAGAACACCTCCCAACAATTCAGAACTATTGGGCTAAAAAAGGGATTTACTCCTCAAAAATTTCAAAGTATATGAAAGTCAAGAGATTTGAATTATTACTTCGAACATTTCATGTTAGTAACAACCATGAATGTCCTCCTGGAGATAGACTTTTTAAAGTTCGAGGATTGGTTGATCTTTTAGTTTCCAAGTGTAAACGTGCATATATACCTGAAGAATCGCTATGCATTGACGAATCTGTAATACCATTTATTGGACGCCTTTCATTTCGACAATATTTAAAAAATAAACGACATAGGTATGGTGTTAAAATATTCAAATTATGTGTACATGATGGGTTTACAGTTGACTTTCGAATATATGCAGGTAAAGAAGCTGTCCAAGGGTTGGAAGTTTCTACTAAAGTAGTTATGGAGTTGACACATGAATATTTAAATTTTGGTAGGACAATTTATACGGACAACTGGTATACGAGCGTTAATTTGGCACATAAGCTCTTGGAACAAAATACTCATTTAGTTGGGACACTAAGGGCCAATAGAAAACAAAACCCAAAGGATGTAGTACAAAAGAAACTGAAAAAAGGACAAGTTATAGCGCAACAGAGTGACCGAGGTATAGTTGTTCTAAAGTGGAAAGACAAAAGAGATGTTCTTATGCTCTCCACTAAACATTCAGACACTATGATTGAAACAATAAATAAACGTGGTCAAACTACAAAAAAACAAGAAATTGTTATTGACTATAACAAAGGAAAAGCTTTGGTTGACATATGTGATCAGAGGTCCTCATACTACAGTCCACTAAGAAAATCCATGAAATGGTATAGGAAAGTGGCAATTGAAATAATACTGAGCACTTCAGTTTTAAATGCCATGTGTTTATACAATAAGGTAAATAAAACGAAAATTGGAATTACTGAATTTAAAGAAATGTTGGTAAAAGATATGTGTGGTGATTATGAAGAAACCGATAAAGAAGAAGTTGAACACAAACTATCTAAATCTGGAAAAAGAACTCGATGTGTGAAATGTTATGATGAAATGGTAAAACAAGGAGGAAGAAAACATGCTCAGCGAATAACGAAACAATCAAATTATTGGTGTGCAGCTTGCCATAAAGTGTACTGCATCGAATGTTTTTTTGATGACCACAGAGTCCGGGCAAAATAAACATAATGTTATATGTAAATAGTATTGATTGAAAAGGATTCAAAATTTTGCTTTAATTTGCTGTAATAATATTTTATAAGTTTATTAGTTTTTAAATATAATAATGATATGATATAAAAATATGATCAATTTACCAAACAATTTTCTATTACAAAAAAAAAATGTTCATTCATATTACCTGTAATCCATTTAATATTACCAAATTAAAAATAAAAATATGTTATATTAAGTTTAAATTTGTATGATTTTACTTACCTACTTGCCGGTACCCATACTGTTAATTAATTTGATAGTATATTGATATTTAATTAGAGTAAAATAGATAATTTTTGGGTGCATTATATACATATACCAAAATACGTACAAAACAATGAAAAATTGCTCCCGCTTTTTATAACCTAATATTCAATTTTTTCTCCTCTTTCCAGTGATGCATATGAATGAGAGTTAAACGCAACTCTCACAAAATAAAATAATAAAATATGTGAGAGTCAAATTTAATGCTCATAGCCCATAACAACAACCACAGTGTGTATCAAATTTAACTCTCAAAGCTAATACAGACGGTTTTTAAATTTCTTAGCAAACGAAATTGCAAGGTACGGTGAGAGTTAAATATGACGCTCTAGGCAGTCAACTTGTTTAACTGTCTCCTCAAATGAGGAGCCGGTCGGAACCTTGTCCTGACAATTACGAACACAACAACAAAAGAATTAGCCAAATCGGTTCAGTAATTTTCTCGGTTAACGCGGTCATAGAAAATCCCTTATAATTTGTCAGTCTGGATATTTTATATTGTTATTATTTATTTTATCATATAAGTTGAATTAATATTATAATATTATAATTTTTTATTCGATTCTATGGTGGTAAACAAAGCGTTCGAAATTAAAATCCCATTTTTAGCGATTTTCGTAATTTTTTGGTATTTTTCCCTGTGGCATTAAATAACTATTGAGAAAATCAAAAAATGGCCTCTCTAAAGTACCATCTTGATCCAGTTTTCTAAAAGATAGGTATAATAGGTTGAAATTGAAGCACTCCGCTCAAAATCTAAAATAGGAAATACTTGATATATAACTTTGAAATTGTATAACATTGTATAGAATAAATATTTATTACATAAGTAAAGTATTTAAATAATTTTATAATATTTAGAATACTATTCAAATACTAATTAAATACTTTTTGAGTATATACTGAACTTTAAATTCATATGAAAAATAATCGTGCAAAATATGTATCTTTTATATTTTTGAACTTTTATTAATGAAATTTATTGACATTCTACATTTTTGCAAACTTATTTAACACAGACTAAAATTAACTCCATAAAAGATAAAATCATTACAACACTTTATTTATTACATGACGAACGATTGCTAACAATGTTAGGCTTACATAATATTGTCTCTCTACCTATTAATGAACAAAATGTAACGAATGTGAAAATATTATTTAGGTACGTGGTTTATATTGTCATAAATATACCTAGGTATCCATCAGTTCTTGCAATAAAGGGTTACCAAAACTAAAAAATGCAATTCATTGTGTCGGAAAATGTAATTTTGTTATACTTTGTCGTAAACGGATTTGGTTTGGTTGTGAGCGGATAGATCGAACATTGAGTTATACATAGGTACAGGGTGTTTCTGTCCCAATATAATAATAATATATAGGTATCTCATCTCAAATAGTTTATAATATTATGAATTATTAAATCGAAACAAATATCAATTTAAAATAATTGCATTCATAAGGCAATATTAAAAAAGCGGGTAAGCAGATGTCGCTATGCTGTACAGTAGGTTACAAGTGGATCACTGTATAATAAATTGTATTAAATTTGAATTCAATGATATCATATCATTGTATACGAAAAACGATTCTGAGTGGAGACGG
>NW_021770453.1:1290-1500 GCF_005508785.2 Acyrthosiphon pisum | reverse complement strand
GATCTCACACTCATAATAACTTTTTTTTACAACTTTAATACAAAAAAACTAAGAGTGTTTTAGGATTTTTAGTGTGTGACATTTTCTGATTTTAACTGAAATCAAACTAACTAATTTTTTTAATTCATTTACAAATGGACTCGCATAGGTAATATTTTTAAATGAAAATTATGAATAATCGTTGAAGTGAAACACAAATATTATTATTAA
>NW_021770453.1:0-1240 GCF_005508785.2 Acyrthosiphon pisum | reverse complement strand
GGTTTGTTGTTGATGTATAACGCATTATAATTACCTAATGGATATTGTGATATGATTAATTTGGAATTTATTATAGGTACCTATTATAGGTCAATTTTTTTTTAATACCATAGTATATAATATGTCTTATACCTAGACTGACAAACCATCTCCACTCAGAATCGTTTTTCTTATACAGTGATATTATATCATTGAATTCAAATTGAATACTATCCATTATACAGTGACCCACTTGTAACCTACTGTACAGCAGAGCGACATCCACTTGCCCACCTTTTTAATACCGAAAATGAAAAATGAAAAATTTGATTAAAATTTTTTTGAATAAATTCTAAATGGCCAATTTGTGAATCTGGTTATAAAAACTATTTGAATGGTAAAAACATTTATCTAAATCAAGTTGTTTTTTTTTTAGAATTTTTTTAAATATCAGTATTTTTTTGATGAAATTAATTTGGAACGCTATAACTTTTTTAAAAATATTATATTTGGAAATTTGCTAACATTGGTATATTTTTAAAACTATTTAATAATCCTATAATTTTATCAATTTTTGTCATAAGTTTAAGTGGCATATATTGTTTTTTTTTTTTTGTTTGGTCAGTTCTTTCTGTTACACTCTGTATATAGTGATAATGATATTGAAGAAAACAATACTTACTGTGACATATATTTAATATAATATTATTATTATCATATTTAATTAGGTTGTGAGTGATGTGACATTTAATGTGAAAATCATTACAATTTATAATCAATATACGAGTATATCAATGATATTATCATTATCATTTAATATTTATGATTTTTTATAATATACGACATAACAATATAACATATAAATAATAATTGAAACAGTATCATAAGGAAAATGAAAATGTTTTTTATTAATAGCTCACTACCTATCATAATATTATTAAAATAACTAGAAAATTAAAAATGTTTGTTTGGTTATTGTATGAATCAAAATGATTCAATGTTTTATTGATAATAAAAAACAAACTGTAGTAAAAAATCATACAAACAATTTCTTATCCATTTATTCTCAATTTTTTTTCACTAACGTGTAGGTACGTACACTGTTGCTTAAGAAATAGCGCTCTTTGCCATATGCCAGAGCGCCCAGTGGCGCCAAAATATATATTTACCTAGGACAATAATTGTAGATACTACAATTAGTAGATAGGATGTCACCTTTTTCATTCTGCAGTTATTTTATGAAAATTCGTTTAATAGACAA
>NW_021770451.1:479-662 GCF_005508785.2 Acyrthosiphon pisum | reverse complement strand
ATACAAATTATTGTAAAACTCATAAATAGTTTACTTCACAAAAAATCTAAAAATACATTAATTTAATACATTTCTAAATATTTTAGTAGCTACTAATTTATAAGATATTGATATTGAAAATGTATTATTTTTTAATATTTTCCGTTAAAACATTAATGATTACCTAATTTAACATTCTAATTA
>NW_021770451.1:0-379 GCF_005508785.2 Acyrthosiphon pisum | reverse complement strand
TTATGGTATCATAGAATTTAGGTTTTTTTCTTATTTATATAATATATATTATATATATTTAAATATATTATAATATGATCAGAACATAATACGTTCTGCATACATTACGCTATACCTACTGCTGCATCGTTTAGTGATAAATTATTTTTAAATCAAAAAGGAACTAATTAATAGTCTATTTGATTTTAATATTTACAGGAATAAATTTATTATAATATGGGTATTGATACTTTTAAATATTTACATTTTCTATTATACAATTTTTGGTGCATCTCAAATCATGAGCTTAGTCCCCCCCCCCACACTCATTACGATTTTTATGTGTTATTGTTACGTGATATTAGCCCTCCCCCCTGAAATTTTAATGGCTTATAGAAAT
>NW_021770450.1:3887-4026 GCF_005508785.2 Acyrthosiphon pisum | reverse complement strand
AAAGAATCATTAAATCGGGCAAAGGTTATCAGAGAGTTACGCAATAAAATAAACAGAACTAATAAAATTCATAGCTCTATAGGTATTAGAACATATAAAAACAATATAAATTTTAAAAAAAACTTAAGAACTTTTCTTA
>NW_021770450.1:0-3787 GCF_005508785.2 Acyrthosiphon pisum | reverse complement strand
CGGAAATCAAATTTTATCTCTTAATTCTAAGAATAAGAAGGGATTTACTTAGTCTAGTGATACTATTAAAAAAGCATTACGACTTAAATTTGCATGTGGATCTGCTGGTTATGAGGAACTACTTAATCAAAATAACCCTCTTCCTTCTCTGTGAACTCTTAGGCGAAAATTACAAAACATATATTTTGACAGTGGAATTTTGAATGATGTTTTTGAGATGCTAGCAATTAAAGTTTCTACACTGAATGATACTGAAAAAGAATGTGTTCTTGTATTAGATGAGATGTTTCTTGTTGAGGGTTTAGTATACGATATCAGTTCAAAATCATTTGTTGGTAATGTAACGTTGCCTGAACATAATGGTGTTGTAAACCACGCATTAGTGTTTATGTTAGCTGGTATATCTAGCCGTTGGAAGCAGACAGTTGCATATTACTTCACTAGTGACTCAGTGAACGGCAATACTTTCAAAACAATTATAATTGAAATTATCTCAAAAGCTGAAGCGTTAGGACTTAAAGTAAATTCAGATACATCTGACATCAGTTATGATTGTGCAGTCACGTAGTAAGGTTGTGTTTCTCTTGATAGTGTTATTGCTGCTACGGTTTTCACTAATTAATATTAAATTTTAATTCATGGCTATGACGTCAAATAATACTCAAAATTGTTCATTGTGTTCTGTTTCGTTTGCCGAACTGGATACGCCTGTTAAATGCGATGGATGCATTTCAGTATTTCATACTAAATGCACTGGCCTATCACCGAGCGAATTAATATGTCTTTCTTTAAAAACTCGTAATTTAAAATACTTTTGTGAATCCTGTAATAATGGATTACGTGACATTCCAGAATTAAAAATGTTAATAAACCGATTGCTTAGTGAAGTTAACGAACTTAAAAATAAAAAAAAAATAGTGGTAATAATGTATCACATTGTTCCGAAGAATTCATTATTAATGAGATCGGCGATCGTAATGTGAGAGCCTCAAATCTAATATTTTACAATGTTCCAGAGTCCAACTCAGATAACACCGCCGACAGAATTGCTCACGACTCTAATGTTGTAAGTAATCTTATTGATTCAATTATTGGTGGTGATAAAAATATTAAACCGGTAAAAATTGGGTACTCGTGTTCAAGATAAAACTCGTCCAATTAAAGCGATATTTAGTTCATCAATTGATGTCTTTGAAATACTGAAATCTAAGAAAAAATTATTATCACTTAATCCGCCTTCCAATATTGGTATCAGCTCAGACCGTACATTGTATCAAAGAAACTACATGAAAAAACTCCGTGAAGAGCTGGAGTCCCGTTGATCAAGTGATGGTGGAAGCGAATTAATTATCAGTGTTGCGCCGCGCTGCACCTACTTGTGTAACTTGCGGTTTGCAGCAACGACTTGCGGGGTGCTGTGGACGGGAAAAGGTTACTTTTAGTTATAAAATTAAATAAAAAAGATTCAGTGCTTATGCAAATGCGCTCCGCGCGGAATAATTATAATAAATAACAAAATACTAATACAAAAAGAATACAATAGACTACTGTCAGACACGATGCTCCGAAACGAGAATACAATACTTATAATTTTAATATTACTCAATTAGCCTCGACTTGTAGTCCACTGAAATTAGAATTTTGATACGGAATAATTCATACAAAAGGTATAAGTGTGTTTTTAGGTCTATTTAAGTGTCCTGAATAACTCCTCAAAAGTCCCCTTCAAAAAAGTGTACGCATAACAGTTGGCAACACTGCAAAGATGCTCAAAAACGGTTTTTCAAGATTTTCTCAGTAACTATTGATTTTACAACAAAAATATGTCTATACAATCTGAAAGAACAAATAATTTTACATAAAAAAAAGATCTATGACTTTTTTTGTCAGACAGTATTTATCATGATAAATTCTAATCCAATTACAGTTGGCACCAATGAAAAGACGCTCAAAAATGGTTTTTCGAGATTTTCTCGATAACTATTGATTTTACGACAAAAATACTTATAATAAAAATGAAAGAAAAAATAATTTTACATGAAAAAGGTTTTAAACATTTTTTCATCAGATCAATATTTATCATGATAAACGCCAATCAAATTATGTAAGAAATAAAAAAAAAAACAGTTTATTTCACTTATCAGTTTATCACCATATTATTTATTTATTTCATAATATACTATTTCATGATGTAATATTTAAAATTTTAAACCAATGATAAAATTGTATTAATCCATTATACATTAATTTGTCTATTCATCTTCATCATCATCAATATGCTGTTGAAAATCTGCCGGATTAGTCTCATCCAATTCTGGATTTTCAGTGTCGTCCATAGTTTGTTATTCCAACTAATCGTCTTCAACTGGCTCTTTATTTAAACAAGATAGACCTTGGCAATTTCCGCAAACTGCCGAATAATGCAGACCTAATCTTCGACAACCGCACAATGGCCCACAACCTTTTGTGCAATTACAAAAAATCATATGTAAAAGACAATCAGGTGCAGGAGGTTGAGTTGTAGTTTTTGGCCATAACAGGTTGTCTCTCATTACCCATCCCCAGTCTAGAGGGTTTAATTCATTGCCCAACCATTTTTGAATTTGGTAATATACACGAAGGAGATGTTGTTGTGCTGCTTCAAAAGTGGGTGGCAATAAATTCAATTTTACTGATTTGCCTTTTCCCACTGACTTAGTGAAACATGAGTAACGATGGTTATTTATAGAAGTTTCCTTAACTGATGCACCATAAACTGCGAGGAAAAACTTAATTCCATTTAAGGAAATGGTTTCACGGGAAGTATTAGAATTATTAAAACAACCAGCTGCAATTTGTAAGTCGTTGCGTTTTTTCATGAGTTTCAATGCTGCTGTTTTACCTTTATGAAAAAGAGCCGATGTAGTATCACACCCAGAGAATGCGTGCAAAAATAACACATCATTTTTTATATTTCCTTGGTGATTAAAACTTCGTGACGAATAAATGTTTTGTTCAATCATTCCCTTGCCTGGCTTGAGGAGAAAAACTTCTTTGTCAATAGGCGTACGAGCAGTTAGAATAACAAGGAGATCTATATCTTCACCAACAACAACTGTTGTACCATTCTCAGATTGCTCTATTGCTGTTTCAATTATTAAAATATCAGCATCATCTTGAGCATGTTTAACAGGAAAGTTATTTGCCTCAAACTTTTCTGTCAGCATTGAAATTAATCTAGTTTTATTTTTTCTGTTGGAAAGAAGTTTTTCTTGGCTTACTGTAACTGTCATTTGCTTATCAAAACAAATATCAACAGATGAAGATTTTGAGGACCGACGAAGTTGTTCTACAGCTTTTACGCTGTTTCTGATATTTTCATAGCCATCAAAAACAACAATTGCCTTTGTGCCAAAGTGATTTTGCACGTAATCAACATATTTCCCACAAATGTCATCATATGTTCGATTCATATCCCACACAACTTTACGCAGGAGAAGTCCACCATCGATGACATAAGTGGCATTTTGAAAATCAGGTGGAGATTTAACTTTCTCAAAATTGTCATAAAAAAGTGACTTAGTAGTTTTACGCATACCAGCTTCATCGAAAAGTGATAAAGGATATGGAGCCAGCTCATACTCTAAATAATTACGAAGTTCTTCGTTAGTTATTTTTATGACAGTAATTCTTTGGAACAATAATAATGGATCAACAGCTATTTCAGTATCATGAATTTTTACCGTACTATTGACAGTTAATAATGAAAGTACTCTATCTACACGCTGGAATTTAACATCGCCGAAAG
>NW_021770449.1:3603-14707 GCF_005508785.2 Acyrthosiphon pisum | reverse complement strand
TTTTAAGCAATTATTTCTTCTTTTTCAGAATGGAGAAGAGGAAATGCAAAATAATCATCATATAATTTATAAACAAAATATTTTGTTTTTATTTTGTTTAAAGGCCATATTTTTTTTTCTGATAACATTGATACTTTATATATACCCAAGGATCCTGAGTCACAAAATGTATAATAAATATTTTCTTTTTTTAAAAATTCTATTCCAACAATTACATAGTTATTGATGATTTCATTGAATGTAATATTTTGAATAATTATTATCTCACCACTAAATAAGCTACAGTACTGATTGGCATCATTATTTATAATAAAAGTAAAATTCTTATAAGTACATTTACTAAATTGTGCTTCTGTACATCCTTCAACAATTGGCCCATTATTATGTTTACTATGTAGCACTATATCATTTGACGATAAATTGTTGTAAGATTTTTCATGTAGTGAGCATTGATCAAATTCATGGATTCTTCTGGATAATTGTTGTAAAAGCTTTTCGTGCTTGCGTATCATTTTTTTTATCTGTTGATTAAAGTTTTCAAATTTGAAACAACTGAAACGATCCAGAGGACCGAAATGTCTAACATCATCTACAATATGCAGCAAGTTATGCACGTTATGGGATACATGGTGTTCACCATAAATTTGTTTAAAATTTGAGACAAAATATTGTAGAAGTTCTTCAGCATAATTTAAATGAGAATCAAGTGAACTAAAATAAGAAGAACATAGTATTGTTGTCGCTATATGGAGACATAAGAAATTATTATAAACTTCAGAAGACAACACTTTTTTAAGTACACCTATTCCTGTGTAAATCAATATTTGTCGAAATTCTGTTGCTTTAAAATCACTTATATATCGGAGACTTCGAGGTTTTCTTTGAAACTCTAATGGAATAAAAGTTCTTATACTAATCAAAGAATCTGAAATTGTACATATTTTCCTAAATTGTAGCCGGACTTGAAGCTTGTCTGCAGTTGTTTTTATTCCGGGTATATCAGAAAAACAAACTCTTCTTTGTATATAGGTACCGTATGTAGTGCACTTTGTACAACTAGCATAACCAGAATGACCTTTTGTGTTTAAAATGAATGATTTTGCTGGAGCGTCTGCTGATATTACTTTTAACACACAATCATATTTAATTTTTTTATAAATAATGCCATTTTCAATAATACATTTTGCTTCAGAAATAAAATGTTCAAGATACTGAAAACTATCAGCCGGTTTGCTATGACCATGGTAAATCCCTATAATAAATAAATCATTAAATCCAAGCACTGAACCAAGTATTGGCCATAGCTGGCTTTGGGATGACTTGGCAATTGGTAAACCATCTACATTTAATACAAGCTCAATTAATCGATTATGATGAGCACTATAATAATTAAAATGTTTTTTCAAAAAATGTTCAAGGCTTAATTTTAAGCCATAGTGCCAATATTCTCCTGGAACAACTTTTTTAATAATTGTATTTTTTGGAGTACTAAGAATAGTTCTGGCATCACTTGGAATAAAATTCATATTTGGATGTTTTTTTAAAATTTTCAATAATTTACTTAATGATGATTGAGTTATATTATTATCAACAGCCCAAAAAGCTAATTCATTTAATAATATGTTTCTTGCACTTATATATGGAGTCATCAGTGGAACTTCATTTTCAACAAAAATATTTGGCAAAGTTATATTATCAAGTGCATAGCAATAATCATTTTCTACAGATAAACTACTATCCTCGTTAATATCTGAACATAAATTAGGAGAATGAGAATTAAAATGATCTAATTGTATATTACAAGAAATTTCAGAATTTGTGTCTTTGATTATTGTACTAACACTACTTTGAACAATGTGTTCCAAAAGATTTAAGTTGTTTTGATTAACTCTATTGACTTCTTGTTGAATACGTCGACGGAGTTGCCTCTTAGATAAATCGTTTAAACTTTTATGCTTACGAAAATTTGTCCTACAAGGGAAACTGTAAGTTAACTTAAAAGACTAAGGGCCGTTCTTACAATGTCCGGTAAAGTGTCGGTTAAGCTAACCGAATGATAACAGATTTTACTACCGGCAGAATAGGTCGGTAAAGTGTCGGTTAGCGTTAACCGACACTTTACTGTAAATTGTAAAAACCAGCCTAAATACTGTAGATATATTATATGAATTACTTTAGTAAATAGGTAAGTTTGGTGTTAAAATACACCATTTTGTGTGTAAACACAAATTTTATTGAATAACAAAAAGTCAACTTACCCGTTGTCCATGTTGGAAATTGAAACAAAATAAACGTGCTTGCTAACCTAATGTAATAGAGATGGCAAATGAATGAATAGGTACCGTGTATTTTCAGTTTTGCACATACATTAATTCGACATTCGCGATATTGTGAATTGTGATGGACGATGGTTGACTATTGGCGAATGAAAGCTTATCATTTATCAGGCTGGCGGGGGGTGGATCTGTTACATTTTATCAATTTCAATCGCCAATTATACTATGATAGATAGACGATGGTTATTGTGTACTAGAATATTAGATAGTAGAAATATTAGTAGATAGTACGATTAAAGAGATTATTCATTGCAGCGATGCAGCCCGTTTATGCATCAAATGTCAATGATAATAGTGATAATTGATAACGTTATATGAATAATAGGTACTTTTCGGATGTCCAGAGGTCTTCTAAAGAACTTAGTTTGGTGGCTGTGGTACGAATGAAAATAAGCCCTTGCAAATAGCCAGTAGACATCCAGCGTGCCTCTATAGGAAGTCCTGACATAGGACTCTTAAAGGACACAATATGGATACTTCCCATTTACGGCCCGGGAACTCTGTGCTATTAGGGTTACGCCATTAGTTATTACGCCAACATTCACAAGTCATAACAGGGCACGGGCTGACCATGATAAAGAAAATTTTCTTTATCATGGGGCTGACGACAGTTGTAGACACTATAGACAGTGTTGTAGACCAGGGGCGTCATTTGGGGGGGGGGGCAGGGTGTGCAATGGCACCACTAACTTAAAAAATGTTAACAATTGGCCTGCCATTAATACTCCAATGCGCCGTCATAATTAACTTATACATGTTTTCGTATATAGGTAATATAAAATATATATATTTTAAGTTTTTGTATATGTACAGTAATGACATTAGCTGGTTGCTTTAACTGCTTATAAGCTTTTAATTCTTTGAATAGCTAGCACTATTTAAAAGTTGCATTAGTCGTTATGAGTTTCAATTAGAATTATAAAAGGGAAGGAAAGAATATTTACATAGGTTTGCATAGGTTTCCTACATTTATATATATATAAATATATATTTTTTTTAATGGCCTGGTGAAATGTCAAAATTGGCCTGTCAAAAATTTTGCACACCCAGAAAAAAAACTGAAATGACACCCCTGTTGTAGACAGTAGACAGTATTTAGACAGTATTTAATCTATTCTGTAGTTGTAGCACGCACCGCGCATCGCGCACGTCGTGAACTGGTGGTTCTTGGTGGGGGATGCGCGCCGCGGATCAAAACTAAGTCATGAACTCATGAAAGCTGCAGTTTATTGTTCTTTTTTGAATTAATGAAGTATATTATAATAAACAATATAAATCATGCAACGTTGCAACATTGCAAGTTTACAACGTTGCAGTTTACCATACGTCCATACCTAACGTATTTATAACATATATAGATGCGTAACGCGTTACGTATCAATATTAGATTATTACTAGCTGCCAGTGTGCCTCGATTACGGGCGTTGTGGAAGCCACCTCCGGCGCCTTCGTGGTAGTCAAGTGAAACTCGAACGCGCGTTGGACTCGCTGAGAGAGGGTACCGATTTTGGACGAATGGCTCTTAGCAGGAACAATTTTTTGTAGAATCCATGACGTCATATCTCATGAAACTGTGATAAGACGGACTATTATAACAATGATAACGAGAATATCAAATAATAATACTACGTATTAATATAGTAATATATACCTAGTAAATTATAATATAATATTATATAATATTATTTTTATTTTATAAAATGGTATATTAAAGTATCAGTATGACTAATTTAATTGCAATTATTATTTATAATTAGCAAGAGCAGTACTATTTTATTGATCTTAATGCATTATTTAATTCTCTGTTAAGACTCGAACACTTCCCACCGAAGTGGAAAATAGCAACGGTCATACTTATCAAAAAACCTGGTAAGGATAAATCGAACCAGGATTCCTATAGACCAATAAGTCTTTTAACCTCCTTATCCAAAATATTTGAAAAAGTTATTCACACCAGGTTACAAGATTTTATAAATAGCGCAGTCACTATTCCTAAATTCCAATTTGGATTTAGATCGAACGATTTCAACAACTGTTTCGTATAACAGCATATCAGCACCTCCTTTGAAAAGCACTGTCACACGGGTGCCGTCTTTATTGATATATCAAAGGCCTTCGACAAAGTATGGCACACAGGTCTTATGTACAAATTAAAAAGTATAAAAACACCAAAATACTTATTCTATATTATTAAATCCTTTCTTTCGGACAGACAATTTTCAGTAAAAATAAATGACTTTCTCTGACCTCCAGCCTATCACTGCCGGTGTTCCCCAAGGATCCAAGCTGGCCCCAATCTTATTAAATATCTATATATCTGATATCCCACAGTCACCACGCACCAATATTGCCCTCTTCGCAGATGATACGACAATTTACAGCGAATCCAGGAACATAGAAGCGGTAACTCACAACCTACAAAGCCACTTAAATGTATTATCAGATTGGTGTAAAAACTGGAAGATTCAAATAAACGCATCAAAAAGTACAGCAATCATTTTCAGCCTTCGTCGCTACTCCGCACCACCATCATTAAAATTCGACAACATGCCTATACCGTGGGAACCAACTGTAAAATACCTCAGAGTCACACTTGATAAGAGGCTGACCTGGGGGCCTCACTTATCAACTAAACTAAAACTAGCATATCAACGTCTATCGATGCTATTTCCAATAATAAATAAAAAATCAGTCATTCAAAAAAAAATGTTCAATCCTAATATACAAGCAACTTCTACTACCATTAATAATTTATGCTTGTCCAGTATGGGGGAATTGTTCGGCTACACACCTAAAAAAAATTCAAATATTTCAAAACAAAGTACCTACTAAGAATTATTACAAATGCTCCGTGGTTCATTCGTAACGAAAATATTCACAAAGACCTCCAAATTGTTAAAATCGAAGACCTTATACGCACACTATCAAAAAAATTCCATACTTCATTACTCAACTCAACAGGCTCACTTCACTACAATCTCCATATTCATCCACCTCTCCAACGACGTCTAAAACGTGGTCGCCCTCATGACCTCATTATTCAAAATCAACCTCCAGTCTAATTGTACATGTTATAATTGTTTTGCATTTATATAGTAGCTCAAGTATCTGTTACCATACCACCGTATTCTTATTGTAATACTAGAATATTTATTTTATTTAGTTTTATTTAGCTAATTGTAGACATCTGTCCATTCTTATATATTTATAATTATCCTCTTAAAATAGCTACAAACTAAAATTGTCTTTTATCCATAGATATAGATAGCCTTCAACGGCTAGAAATGTCTTATTTTATTAATAAATATAAAAAAAAACAAATTGATCTTAATCAGTCAGTTCTCAGTTCTTCACATCGTTTGCCTATTGTTAAATCATATTTTGTGTTGTATTAAATTATTAATTCTTTTAAAATGAACAGTGAAACTAAAGATAATCCTGATAATCCAAAAAGGGTGAGAACTCCGGAACATATTAAACGATGAAGAGGAGATAGGTAAACTAATTTATTACTACATTGTTGGTGTTGTATGCAGGTGGTCTGGCTCAGTGAATACAATTATTGCCGGAAAATATTTGACTTAAATAAAAGTAGATACATAAATATTCTGGGTACCTAGTAAGTTAATTTATTTTACTTTATCATATTTTGAATCTGTATGTACTATTTTATATTCACCAAGGCAGGGCAAATTAATGTTTTACCCTCAGATATTGAATCTAATTGATCAAACAAAACTTGTTAATAACATAAATACATAATACATCTTTGATGACTTAATAAATATGAAAATTTAATTTTGGAAATATCTAGTTGTCAGTTAATACATTTTGGTTCCAATTATAATATACAACTCTGAAATAACATAAAAAAAAATAGTAAAAATAATATTGCAACAAAAAAATTGAAGTGTCAATCATAAATCATTTAGATAAAATAATTAAAATGTCAATAATTTATAGATAATAATAATTAATAGATAGGTAATCATAATTTATAAATAGGAGTGGTCAAACATTTGTGTTGTACTTATGAATAAAGTTTCATTGGAAGAATTCCTTAATGATTCTGTAATATGCTTACTCTCATTAGATGATAAAATAGGTGGTTCAATTCTTTTTTTTTTTTTGTTGGTAAATAATCTGGCTTGAGGTTCAATATTTCTCTTCTTTCCTACATTTGAAGTATTTTTAAAATCTGTATTTTTGGCCAATTTCGAAATTATTTTATCACATTGTTTCATTATATATTTTTGATCTATGTCATTTAACTTGGTACGATTCACCATTCACAGTATTGACTCTAACTTATTTGTGATTTATCCTGTATTATCTGTATTTTCATCTAACTTTGGCTGAGTTTCGTTTGGTTGTAGGAAACCATTATCAACAGCTAATTCATATATTAAAGATGTTGAAGTTACTGCAGGTTTACATGGTAATAAAATATTTTTTATTTGTTTTGCACATGCATGCATATGCTTGCAAATATTAATGTAAATTACATTATTCATGCATGAGCACTTATAGGTATGAACACATATCTGACATTCAACACAACTCAAAACACATTCACTACATGAAAAATTTGTTTTCTGAACTTTATAATGGACATTGTAGTTAGTTGTAGAATTAACCAACCAGTAACCATCAACTTCTGATATCATATTTGATGTTACCTCAGAAGATTTTTTATGAGCTGCAATAATTTGATTAATTTTAGAAGTTTTTTTTTGTTTTGTAATTTTAATTATACTTTCAAAACTTTTATCCCTAACTAATGACATAAGTGCATTGATTGACAGATCTAAGCGTTTACATTTTTTCCCATCTAAATAACTATATTTTATGATTTTGTGAAGTGCCTCTAAGTACATATTTGTATTTATACCAATGTGTTTTCTATTGAAATATGCCCACTTTTCTACTCTACATGAATACATCATTTTAAAGTACTTCCCAAAATCTTCAGTCTCTGTATCAATAAATAAGTCATCTAATACTTTTTGGAGTTCAATATAAAAATAATGTTCATTAGTTTCATACAACAGTGCTTTTAAGGTTTTGAATACAATGGTTTTCTTTTCATTGCATTGTATTTTGCTTAAATTTTTTGTCCAATTTCTTAATACATGCCAAGTACATAAAAGCTGTTTTTCTGCAGGCCCCATTACAGCGTTCTAGGCATTATAGAACGCTGGTTCATCATCGGACATAAATACATTTATTTTGCTGTAATTTTACCGGTTACATTTTTAATGCACTGAAAGTAATGTTTATATAAAGCGGTGTCAGATTTATTAGAAAAACAAAATGCAACGGGATATCCGTTTCCAAACTCATCCACCACAACTATAGTATACAACTGAAAATTATACCCATTTAACCCATGAGTTCCGTCTATACATACTTTATCATTTCCAAATTTCATTAGTAACTCTGACTAAAACTGTGTCATTATGATTAGACAAAAATCATCTTTTGTAAAACTTTGAACATTATTGTCATTGTTTCCCTGTTGTTTAAAATATATTATTGGACTTTCATCACCTTTCGCTATTATCTCTTTTACCCAAAGATTAACACTTATTAAATCGTTTTCATGTCTTTTGGTAGCATATGATATATTATAATCTCTGTTGATATTATGTATGTCCTTTTTTTCAATTAAGTGAATTCGTTTTATACTATCACTTTCAACAGTTGATGATCTGATGTCTTCTAAGAATTTATTAACTGGTTCACCCAATGATAATTTCCCTAAAAACATAATTCAATTTTATGAAATTACATAAGATTGGATCTACAAGTATGGGAATTTCATTGTAATTATTGCAACAATTTAGTATGACCAAAATACCTGCTATCTTGCTTCGATCTTCAACAAATAATCTTTGTTTTCCTATTTCATGTGTATGTGAAAAAAATACTGTAAAGTAAGTTTGGAATTTTGTAAGTGTACTTTCATATTAGATGGGCATGCATGGCCAATTTTTACTGTACCACAACTTTTTGTAGATCGATGGCCCTATTTTATTAAAATATTAGTTTGAATAAATGTGTTTCATGTTCAATTGTATTGTGCTAAAATATAACATTTTTAAATAATAAAATATTTTAATTTTCTAGTAGTTCTTTGACTAAATGATATATGGCAAAAAAGTACATATATTTTTTATCGGTTGATTTTTTGCTTGAAGTAGTTTTTACAAATTGACAAAATTCTTTTTCCTCGATAGTTCTTTTCCATGAATTAAAATCTATATAATTTTTAAAAATAACCAATGTAAAAAATGTTGTTGTAAATTACTTAATATATTTACCTTTACAATGTCAGCAAGTAAACTTGGAGGTCAATTTTCAAAAAATTCACAAATAAAACATTGTGTTTAGTGCACAGGAAGATAAAACAAATATTTAAAATTAATAATTGAGCTACAAGTAAACATGGATGGAAATCAGACTTGCTTGTGTAGAAAACACGTCGGTATTAATACAAATATGTACTTAGAGGCACTTCACAAAACACTTCCAAACCAAATTAAAATTGCAAAACAAAAAAAAAACTTCTAAAATTATTCAAATTATTACAGCTCAGAAACAATCTTCCGAGGTAACACCAAATATGATATTCAAAATTGATGGTTACTAGTTGGTAAATTTTACATCAAGCTACAATGTTCTTTATAAAGTTAAGAAAATTATATTATGTCAGAGTTGTATATTATAATTGTAACCAAACTGTATAACTGACCAATAGATATTCTCCCCATATTGCAGTTACAAAAATCATTAATTTGCCCAGCCTTGGTAAATAGTACATACAGATTCAAAATATGATAAAGTAAAAAAAAATAACTTATTAGGTACCCAGAATATTTATCTACCTACTTTAATTTAACGTTCACATAATGAATACTTTATACTGATAAACTGATCCAGTTATCGACAGTTTCACAATAAAACACAAAAAACACAACATTTCTCCAGGTACTTATATCGTTATCCTAGGCAGAATTAAACAATATTAGACACAAATAACAAAATTACCAAGTACGATATTTACCAGCAATAATGGTATTCACTGAGTCAGAGCACATACATACAACACCAACAATGTAGTAATAAATTAGTTTACCTTCTATATTTTCAAAATATAGCAATTTCGTCTCAATATTTACATTATGTATACTCTGTAAATGAACAATCAATCCAGACATTGATTAAAAGGATTTCGGACATAACGAACATAATGATTGACGCTGTACATTTTTCATCAAATGGCTTTTGACATGTTGAATCAAAACCTTTTTTAAGTCAAAAGTTTCGTAACAATCATTGAATGTGTACAAGTTACGTTTAATAACTTTAGTTTTTTTTAAGTCTTTATGTTTAATCCTCATATGCTTGTTAAAACCTGAAATTGATTGAAACTTTGCTTCGCAAACTTCACAGGAATACATAATTTTGTTCATAAAAGTTTAAACTTATAGAACTTTATTTAAGTGAAGTAAAAGCAAATTCAAGTTTCAGACTTTCAGTTGAAATTTGATAAACAAAACATTGACATTCTCGTTATCATTGTTATCACAGTTTCATGAAATAAGACGTCATGGATTCTACAAAAAATTTTTCCTGCTAAGAGCCATTCGTGATTTTGGAGACACAGTAATGATAGCGCCTTAGGTAGTCGGAGGTGATTTGGTGATAAGAATTCGTGATAAGACCTGGCTCTTTGGCGGTAACGTTTAAAAGTCGAGTGTCTAGAAATCTCCCATGGTTCATGGAAATCGGCAATACAATGATAGGTATTGTAATGGGCATGTATTAGAATGTATAACTGAAGGTATTATAACCGCTTTTACTTATTCGGACCATACTATGCGGTTCTCCTTGTAAAAGCATTTAGCATAACAACCTATGAACACAAGACGGTGGTTTCTTCAGTACGACAACAACAACAACTTTTACGACCACACCCAAGGCACCTGCGAGTTCCTTATACTGACCAGATCAAAGGAGCTGACAGCATATATAAGGGAGACAGGAGCACAGCCTGATCAGATGTACCTGGACCAGCAAGACCGAAGTCACTTCACGCCACCAGCCATTATACACCGCTACACCGCTACACCGCTACTACCACGAAATCATTCTACATTACTACTATATTTTCATAATTTGATTGTTCTAAATTATTAAAACACATTTTATTACTTTGAAATTAGTATTATTATTTCAAACTACATCATCGTTTGGATTCTGAAAGGGCTGCACGTAACACTGGCGCAGTCGGACTTGATTTCATTCAAAGGAGGCAACCATCAAAGGCTACAGTCAACAAGGAGGAATTGATCACTCTTCTAAGGCGACAACTCCGAGGAAGAACCAACAACAAACAAAAAATTACGCTGCAGTACCATCAAAAACCATACATCATGTCATCAGCATCGAGGAACACCGCTTTATTGTAAGTGGATAATTATTTTTGAATTTGTTACATAGACGTATGCAACATAATTAAAACATAAGTACCTAATATTAAGTAGTCGAGTATAAGTATAATGGTGTAAAACGTATATTGAATTATTATTGAAAATATTATTATTGAAGGGCATATTATTGAAGTTATTATTGAGGTTATATTGAAGTTATTATTGAGGTTATTATATTGAAGTTACTATTGAGATTATTATTGAGGTTATTATATTGAAGTTATTATTGGAGTTATTGAATTTATAAAGGGTTATTGAATTATTATTGAAGTT
>NW_021770449.1:0-3441 GCF_005508785.2 Acyrthosiphon pisum | reverse complement strand
GCCGACTATTACAAGAGCCGCGTACAATGTACGAACCTTGAGTTTTAAAATATATATATTTTCACATCTCCACGATATTGCGAAAACAAACCTATAAAAATAACCCGAATTAGATATCTGTTTTCGTGGAAGACGAAAACAAGCTTATTCAAATTTGCACCTGCAATTTAATTGCCGATCATAAAAAAGGGATGCTTTGGCAATAACCACGTCCAGCACCGGTTTCCTTTCAAATATCCACCTCCTGGACTCTACCGTGTACGTTTGTATCCATATAGATTTTATATAAATATAGGATAAGGTCTATAGTAAAATTAGAATTAGTACAGAGCTGCACTACGCACACGCTGATTTCTCGGGCAGTCGCTTGTCGCTCTGTCTTCAAATTTATATAACTTTTAAATACTTTGTTTATTTTTAATAAATTACTTATAACTATTTACTGTAACACTTGTCATTCTGCAAATCTCTCCTTTGAAAAACCTCTTTCATCATCAACGTCGTTGGATTCAAAAATTGTAAGCGTTAGTGAGGGATCACTACAAAGGGCATATTATTGAAGTTATTATTGAGGTTATATTGAAGTTATTATTGAGGTTATTATATTGAAGTTATTATTGGAGTTATTGAACTTATAAAGGGTTATTGAATTATTATTGAAGTTTTATTAAAGGGCGTATTATTGAATTATTATTGAAGGGCGTGGTTTTATTATTGAGATTTATTAAAAGGTATTATTGAATTATTAAATTATTATTGAAGTTATTTTATTATTATTGTATTAAAAGGGCATTTATTGAATTATTATTATGAGTGTTGAGAATAACGTATTAAATGAGTGGTGAAATAATTTATGGACAAAAAGGTACATCTCCCTTGAAAGTAGCTAATTCATTGTACGACACCGGTGTAGGAAACGAATTAAACGAAAAAAAATAGGAAAATTGAATTATTAAGCCCGATAGACGCTACAGCCCCGTTATTTGCCCAAGCCCAATCTCAGATAGGAACTCAGTTAGAAGTTAAACCAGGGGGAAGCCCGATCAAGGAAAAATTACGTGTAAACACTCGTAGTAAGGTTACAGATAGTTTTGAATTTCAATCATTAGAATTTCCGAAAAAACAACGCTCTAGAAAAATGCCTGTAACTAGAAGATTCTTTTAAATTAATACCACTATGCACAGGCGTAGACGATATCTATCAATTCATAAATGCATGCGACATGGCTGTAAGTCTAGTAGTAGAAGAAATGCGCACTATATTAATTAAAATTTAAATTAGTTCATATACTGCTAAAAGTGTTGCTTAAAAATTTCAGAAATGTTTTATTAGTGTGCTATACTGCCCTGCTACCAAGAATTGCAGTAACTCCAAAATTGTGAAAAGTGAGGTTATATAATATTCTTATTAATTGAACTATCCCGCGTCTTTTTTTACTAAGGTAAAATGCAGTAAAAACCACTATAAACTCCTCGAAAATCGATTACTATTTCAAAGATATTCTGGAATTAAGGTAAAATACTAAGCAAAAGTGCAGTAACGCCATATACTAAGAACAAAAGCAGCAAGTCCATGGATTTACTGCATAATTTCTTAGGAATCGGGTTTCTAGAAGTTTTACATGCTCTTACTGCATATTGCCTTAGTAATATTGTGTGTTCAAATGGCTTCTTTGCCGTAACTCCATAAAATAACTTTTTGACATAACATAGGCTTCAGGATCTTTGAATTTAGATAATTCTAAGTTCTAACCATGGTTATACTTCATAATAATATTGTATCTGATTAGATAAGATTGATTACTCCTAATCTAACAAGTAACAACTGACAAATATGATACTATCTGACTGTTTTGGCGGTTGATAACAAAACAACACGAGTCGTCGTTACACGAGTTCCCCACTTCCTGAACATCTTTTAATGAAGTTGGTTTTAAATAATATATTGACTGATTTATTGCTTACATTTTAATTACTAAAATGACTTCTAGACAACGCGTTTTAAAAATGTTAAATAAAGTCGTGCCTAGAAGAAAATTAAATTATGATGCTATACAAATTCTTACAACAGTTGATGAACCAAAACCAATATCAAAAAAAAGTGTACAGTTAGAAAAACTAGGTAATTGTTTTATTGTATTACTTAATTAAAACTATTTTACCAACATTCCAAAATAATTTGTTTCTAGAACTTTTAAATACTGATATAAGGTCTATTAACTTTGATATAAGTGATGTTAAAACTACACCAGAGAATAATAATTTAACAAGCGCACTAGTAGTTGAAGCATCAGTTAAAGGTAATAATAAATTACTTATGATCTATCTAATTCTATCTATCTAATTTTTTAATTATATGTAACAATTTATTTCTAGAACGTTTTAAATTTGACAATAAGCCCATTGAAATAATTTGCACAAATGATGATAATATTGAAGTTGTAAGAGAAAATGTATTATCATCAGATCAAGGTAATAATTTATCTAAACATTATTATAATTCTTAATTATACCAATATAATTTATTTCTAGAACTTTTGAATTTTGATAATATGCCCATTGAATAATTTGTTCGAATGATGATAATACTGAAGTTGTAAGAGAAGATGAATTAACTACAGATGAAAGTAATGATTTATCTAAACATAATTATATTTTTTAATTATACCAATATAATTTATTTCTAGAACTTTTTAATTTTGACAATATGCCCATTGAAATAATTTGTTCGAATGATGATAATATTGAAGTTGTAAGTGAAGAAATGTTAGCATCAGATACAGGTAATGACTATCTAAATAAAGTTTATAATAAGTTTTAGAAAATAATTTATATTTTATAGTTTTTACATTTTACAAAATGTTTAATCGAATAATTGACTAAAATTAAAATAAGAATTACCTATTTTGCTATTTTGTTAAGTAAACAGTATTTTTTTATGTATTGATAATATTTTTATTTTTATGTATATTAGTTGGAGTAACTACAACTTCTGAAGAAAGTGAGCAATTTGAATTATTTACAAAAGATGGAAACCCTAGAAAAAGGAAAAAATTTTGTACAAGTCTTAAACAAAGAAAAGAAAAGAAACTGGAAAAACTTAAATGTAAACACCAAGTACTTCCACCATGCAAAGAAACTTGTAGGCATAAATGTATTGAAAAAATACCAGAAGAAAGACGGATTGAAATAAATACTATGTTCTGGAAGCTCGGTTGGACAGACAGAAGAACTACTATTTGCAATTTATGTGAACGCTTAGAAGTAAAGAGAAGACGTGGAAAGGGACAACGTAAAAATAAACAATGTAGTTTTGAATATCATCTGGTCAATGAGTCTTCAATCAATGTTAAAGTTTGTAAACAATTTTTTCTTACTACTCTTGGTTTCAGCAAAACAAACGATAGAGTTGTTTTTGATGTTTTGAGTAAAACTGTTGGT
>NW_021770448.1:33440-37702 GCF_005508785.2 Acyrthosiphon pisum | reverse complement strand
CTCCGACCGTGACTAAAAACCCCGTTGGGCGCCACTTTGTGGTATCACCCGTATTGGACATGCTCCTTACCTCCGTACACTCTAAGCTAATGATTATCTCTAGAATAAATTCAGATTAATGCACTGTTAACTTTTGAGGTACGATGGTATGCGTTTAGTCGATCTTACGTCCGTTGCCTAAATTGGAATGACTATTAGGACGCCACAACCAGAGCACTGTTCAGTTTGTAATAAACCTCATTGACTATAGGTGTGTGGGTCTGAGCACTGTCCCAATATTCAAAGGTAAGGACAAAGAAGACTTAGAAATAATACTCAACTCGGGTTTTACTGGTCGGAAACACTTTTATTAAATTATAAAACAAACATAAATAAAACACTTAGCGAATTCAGACCACCGAGCCCGTACTACGATCGAAGTTTCACACGTTCGATCGTCGTACCTGCGTTCTCGCCGACTCACTCAGCGACAACGGGACTCAGCGTGCCTGCGAGTACGGCGGTGTTATATAGTTAAATATCATTGCTGCCTCAGCACATATCTCTTCACTGGCCTGACCTATGTCAATAATTTACAATTTAAAATATTCCCACCTATGTTACATAGGTATATATTAAATAATAAATAGTGACGGCTATCTACAATATACGACAACACTGACCTACAAAATAAAGTATTTCATTGTAATGATATGCTCACATGTCATTATAATAAATAAACTAAAATCTTACAGAATAATAAATAACGGCCAGACTGTCGTTAGTAGAAATCGGGCATCCCTAACAAAACTATTGTCACCGACAAAAAGGTCTTTTCCGCCGAAGGAAGAGAAATCTAGTTCGAGGAAGTACAAAAACCTTTGACAAAACCGCCTACCACTCTCTGATAGACATATCCGTGTCGTCTCTTAAATCAGTGCATGAACACCAGCCACCGAGTGCATGAGCACCAGCCACCGAGTAATAACCTCTCAAAATATCAATACCGATTTCCACGAGCGACAACTGGACTTCTTATGTTAAGTCAAAATCAGTGCGTTTTTATTTCGATTTGTATATTTGAAGTATTACCTATTGTGTCACCTAAAATCTAAAAACTCTTGCAACATAATTCACGAACAACTGCGAATCAGGTAAGGCATTTAATATAATATTTTACATTGGTTGCAGTATTAGTTTATATGTGCTTTTTACATAAATTATATATTATACGGTGTATTTGATCCAATTTTCGAATATACGATCTCGAGAGCCCTCCGAACACCTGGAGGAAAGTAATAGCTTAATTTTCTTATTTTAACATCCGAATAAAATATAACTATCGACAAGAGTCGTATTTATTTTTATTCGTATTTTTAAGTTATTACATCATCAATAGGCTAAAGTTTATATCGGAGTCATGTGGTGCATGTATATTAAGATATAATGGAAACTACGCGAGTTTCATGGGTCGCTAATGTCCGCACGAGGATAGAAAATCCTTCATACGGCACGCCCAAACTTTAAAAAGCTGTAAGAGATAAAAAAAAAATGTTATGTGTTTTGATACGTTTGTAATTGCGTATTTGCGTACTTATATAGAACTAGGCAAGTGATAATATATGCGAATATTATACACTATAATACTTATGTATAATAATGCACTGTGATTTTTTTAACACTATACCTACCTGAACATTTGTTATCTCGAAAAGTACAAGGGTCTTTGAAAATATTTATTTTTATAGAATTTGAAAATGCGTTACGCATAACGACGTCAAAAGAATAAAAATATGGATTGTACGCTATTATTTTTATTGTAACCATCCCTATTGAGTTGAATACAACTGTATAACACTATTAATTTCATATTCGAGATTAGGAAATGTTTGTTAAGATTGTCAATTGTGATGTATAAAAATCGAAAGAGTATAGTAGTTAATTATATTTGTAAGAAGTATTTAAAGCTTATGTAATCCGAGTAGAACACCACAATTTTTCAGTTCACCACTGAACCGTCACTCCACTCCGCTTATCTAAACTTTAATAGCACAGTATAGTACATATATAATAAGTTGTTTATGAGTTGTAACTTGTAAGTGACCAATTGACCTAAATACTCTTCTTGAACAACTATATAGTGAAAACTTTCAAAATGAGACTACCCCCCCCCCCCTCTAAACCATAATACCTGTTTAAGTATACGATACATAATTGGTCGTGATCGATGGCTGAGGGTGGCTTACCGGGGCTTATCCCTCACCAAACAATTTTTTTAGTTATTATTATTATTTCGTATGGCTTAGGTATAACATTCACGGTTTAACATAATAAAATTCACATAGTATAAAATAGGTACAAGTATTAAAATAGATTAATGAATAAAATATAAAAGATAGCTGATTGATAACAGATTATATAGGTAATACATATATAGGTCTTTATTTAAATCTTTATGTCCAGGGAGTTCAGCCATTGCATTGCATCTGTTGTGGCTTTGTGTAATTCTTTCATTCCTCCTTGGAATCGACGAATAGTACATTCATCAGTAATGTGTGTAGCAGTTTGCTTTCTGTGTCCGCAATTACATCCTGGCGAGTCCCTTAGTCCCCATTTGTGGAGCATGTGTCCTGTTCTTCCGTGTCCCGTTCGAAGTCTATTTAATGCTACCCAATCTCTTCTCGGGAGGTCAGAGCCCGGAACTCCTTCTGTTGGGTTATTGATTAGGTTGAGTTTGTCGGGATTATTGCTTTTCCATTCATTATTCCATTCTGTGTTTATATTGAATTTTCCTGATATTAATTTTTGGGCAAGCCTCCAAGTAGGTTTTCTTGATTTTAGCCTTATATTAGGTCCAGTGTTTATGTCGTTTTGAATTGGGAGCATTGTATTCGAGAAGCATTTATTCCACTCTCGTATTAGTGAATTGTATCGATGTAGGTGTGGTGGACATAAGTTACTGAGTACAGGCAGCCAATCTATGGGGGTAGATTTAACCGCTCCAGTGATAATTCTCATAGCAGAGTTGAGTTGGGTATCTACTTTATTTGTGTGGGCACTTTGTAACCATACTGGTGAGCAATAATCAGCTACCGATCGTGTAAGTGCTACTGTTGATATTCTGAGGGTATTGCTATCTGCTCCCCATTCTGAGTTTGCTAGTTTTTGGATGATATTGTTCCTTGTTTTCAGTTTTGCAGCAGTCTTTGTCAGGTGTTCCTTGTAGGTGAGGGTTCTATCCAAGGTTACCCCAAGATATTTGGGGAAACGGCTATTTTTAATCACCTGTCCATCAAAAATTACGTCGATTTGGTGATTGGCCATTTTATTGCAAAGGTGGAACAAGGTTACCTCTGTTTTCATTGGATTTGGTTTTAATCTCCAGCGTTTGAAATAATGGTTTAAGGATTCTAGGTCTTTATTTAGGGTTGTCTCACACAGGTCAAATGTTTTTGCTTGTGCTACCAATGCTATGTCATCAGCGTATATATATTTACCAGAGTCTGTAGGTGGTATATCATAAGTGTAGAGGTTGAATAACAGTGGTGCCAGCACTGAGCCTTGAGGAAGTCCATTGTTCAAAGTTTTTTGTTTGCTTTCAGCATCATCAATGATCACTTTGAATAGTCTGTTGCTTAGCATGTTGTTTAGTAATTTACCTAGAGTTTGACATGGTATAATTCGTAGAAATTTAGTAATCAGTCCTTCTCGCCATACAGTGTCATAGGCTGCTGTCAGATCGATGAATGCTGTTGCGGTTTTGAGCTGTTTTTCAAATCCATTCTCAATTCGGGTGGTTAATGCAAGAACCTGGTCGCAACAATTTCTTCCTGATCTAAAACCCGCCTGTTCTATAGGGATGACCTGATTTATTGTGTCAGAGATACGATTGAAGACAAGACGTTCAAGCAGCTTATAACTGACGCTAAGCAGGGCAATTGGTCGGTAGCTTTGTACTTCATTGCTTGGCTTCCCTGGTTTAAGTATAGCTAAAATTTTAGTTTTCTTGAAATACCTTGGGAGTTTGTTGCTACCTATGATGTCTGAGTAAAATTTTGAGAGCCATATTCTAACTTTAGGACCACTATGTTTTATGAATTCTGGGTATATGTCATCAAAGCCAGCTGCTTTTCCAGATTTCATGCATTTGATTGCAGTTGTAATTTCGGTGTCAGTAAAGTCTCTCGCAAAAGTAGATTTTGGTTCAGCATTACGCTTGCTTTCCCTTAGTTCAACTTTAACTTTTGTTCTATACTTGTTATCTATTTTTGCCCTGGAGAGTT
>NW_021770448.1:26878-33390 GCF_005508785.2 Acyrthosiphon pisum | reverse complement strand
CGCTATTTTAAACTTTAATAGCACAGTATAGTACATATATAATAAGTTGTTTATGAGTGTAACTTGTAAGTGACCAATTGACCTAAATACTCTTTTTGAACAACTATATAGTGAAAACTTTCAAAATGAGACTACCCCCCCCCCCCTCTAAACCATAATACCTGTTTAAGTATACGATACATAATTGGTCGTGATCGATGGCTGAGGGTGGCTTACCGGGGCTTATCCCTCACCAAACAATTTTTTTAGTTATTATTATTATTTCGTATGGCTTAGGTATAACATTCACGGTTTAACATAATAAAATTCACATAGTATAAAATAGGTACAAGTATTAAAATAGATTAATGAATAAAATATAAAAGATAGCTGATTGATAACAGATTATATAGGTAATACATATATAGGTCTTTATTTAAATCTTTATGTCCAGGGAGTTCAGCCATTGCATTGCATCTGTTGTGGCTTTGTGTAATTCTTTCATTCCTCCTTGGAATCGACGAATAGTACATTCATCAGTAATGTGTGTAGCAGTTTGCTTTCTGTGTCCGCAATTACATCCTGGCGAGTCCCTTAGTCCCCATTTGTGGAGCATGTGTCCTGTTCTTCCGTGTCCCGTTCGAAGTCTATTTAATGCTACCCAATCTCTTCTCGGGAGGTCAGAGCCCGGAACTCCTTCTGTTGGGTTATTGATTAGGTTGAGTTTGTCGGGATTATTGCTTTTCCATTCATTATTCCATTCTGTGTTTATATTGAATTTTCCTGATATTAATTTTTGGGCAAGCCTCCAAGTAGGTTTTCTTGATTTTAGCCTTATATTAGGTCCAGTGTTTATGTCGTTTTGAATTGGGAGCATTGTATTCGAGAAGCATTTATTCCAAATGCTTTAAACTTGGCCATCGTACTGTCCTAGATCTCACGATGACATATAACATTCAACCTACTAATCATTTTTTTAGTAAACTATCCTTAGTAAGTATATGTGTGTGGATTTTTTTTTTTTTTAAACAAAATATACTTTTAAAAAATCAATAGTGATTACTGAATAATTATGTCCCGCAATTTAATTTTAGAGCTATGTCTACTATATTAAGTACAAATAAAATCAGACATACCTACATGACTAACAACTATCACACTTACTAGAGTTTCTTAGGATAATTTTACTCCCGGTAAGAATATCTCGGGGGTAAGTTTTACATGTTACACCGGTACCCATACCTACCTATATCCGGTGACGAACTATATAGTCTCGTTTAGTGTATTGTTATATACGAATGTAGGTCACAGGTAAAGTAAAATAAATATTATTATTTTTACATTTTATTTTAATATCAGTTAAACATAGTCGTTGTAACTTCTAAGTCCAATATTATTGACATAAAAATTAATGAATAAATAAATGAAAATAAAATAAATGAATTGGGTGCTAGGTGGCCGAAAATAATAACAATCTTTGTCTATATATAAACAAATGAATGTTTGTCTGTGTGTCATTGATCTCCTCCTAAACCACTAGACATTTTTTGTGTGTTTTGAGAGTCTCTGAATGGTTTAGATTCACTATTAGACCCAGTTGGTTCAACAAGGAGAGGTATTTTGAGATTTACGATAGACATATTTTTTTATTTTTTTTAAATAATTAGTAAAAAATAGTATTTTAAATGTTTGCCATTAATTACTCTGGTAGATGACGTAAAAGGATCCATTATATCGTCCCACGTTTATGGTTTCGAATAAAGAAATTATATCTTAAAACAAACATGAGAGTTAAATGTATATTTGTAGGCTGTAGCTATTATATATGTTTTCAAAAACTCCTTGACCGATTTTGTGAAAATTTCAGATTGTTCTTGGGGATATTAAGGAAGTTTAAAGAGTACTTTGAACCACGTTAGATTTATACCAAGTTCTGTACTGTGTTTAATTCTTGCTAGCAGGTAAGTGCCCCGGTCTAGAAATGTTCAGATGGGCCCCTTATTATCAAGTTGCGCTACTGGTGCGGTCACGGAATTAATTAAAACCGAGAGAGACGGATCGTATTATATTATAATATTACAGACGGAGAAAAATAAAATGAATAAAACACGAAATAATAATAATATTGTTTCAGCTCGTCAGCGATGTGTGTACGGCGTACACCTATGCAATATGCACATGAATGGTCCGTGGGAATGATCCGATGAGGGTGCTGTTCCGTCTGTGAGCACTGTCGTAAACTTCTATCATATTTTTATTAAACGCTCAAAAGCCAAACTTAATCATTACATTAACTTTTCAAAATATCACGTATGGTCTTATTGGTTCGAAATTCACATTTTATGGTAATTTAAAACAAAACAAATTGTTTCATTATTTCTACTATACCTAAACGAAATCTTTCTGTGATATACACAATATCTTATTTTGTCGTCTCCTTTCAAAAAACAATCCAAGAATTGACCTATCCTGTGTGTCTGATTTATAATATATTTGTAATACCTACAATACTAATAGAGTGTATCGCTCGATACTATAACACGTAAGTGAGGGAACTCTTTGTAGTATCTGTATTATAAACATATGGTAAGGAAATACTCATAATCAATTGAAATCCTGAGTGTTGAACTTATAATATATTTGCAATACAGTGTTAATAAAAGTTATCGCTCGTAATGTTCGAAAGAATACGTAAGTGAGGGAGTTCTTTGAAATACCTGTGTTCTAAATACATTATAATCTCATACACTCAATAGACATCCTGAGATTCGTATCCAGGATTATTAGACATTGCATAAGTGTTCTTACCAATTAAATACTGTTGTATTGTGTATTTCCAATAAAGACGAGTCATTTCAAGCAAACACTGAGGTGTTGAGTAAAAAATCAACTGATTAAAATAAAACATATATAAATCTCAGTATAGATACATACAATAATAAAATAATATCATCGCATAATTCTCAAATCACATAAGACCACAAACGTACCTAATATTAGAAGTGAACCATATTTGGTTAATTAAAACATATTGCAATAATAACGCGCATCGAACCACGAACGATAAAAGAATGACTCCAAGTACATCGAGATTACCAAGCACGTCGTCAAGGCAAGTGACTCAAAATATCACACAAAATATCTATTAGTACTTAAGTCAAGGTAAAATTACACCCTCCTTCACAGACAACTATAAAACCTTGTTGTGGAATAAAATAATTTACACGTATACCCCAACCAATCACATTCTCGTTCTAATATTCCAATACAAAAACTATTCCCACCATTCTAAATACCATATCCCACACCATTACTTTTATACAACCCTTCTACCCCTTCTCTTTTTATAACATTTATTTTATTCTACTCCAATTATTTCTGAAAAGTGCCTATACGATATTATATTGATGATGATTGATGGCAGCTAGACTTCAAAATGATGCGACGGGTCGCTGAATAACAGCGAATGGTGATAACTCCCGGCGACATTGCATATTATCACTGCTGCGTAATTACTATAATTTGTGGGTGCACGGCGAAACCAAATCCATGCGACGAAGACACCTGTGGCGGCGACGGTGCGATGTGTAACGCGATACCCGGGGACCAACTTATACGGCGACGACGGCGGAGTACGGAAGACACAAGGACGGGAGTATAATATTTAGTAACTGTTATCAGGGCCGGATTGGTCAGGCGAGCTACCGAGAAAATCTCGGTGGGCCGCTTGAAGTTTGGGCCGGTCCTGTGCGTGTGAGTGAAAATAAATTCATGTTCAAAATACGATTGTCCACCTATAAGCTCGTAATAATTAGAGACGTAATTTTGGGCCACTGAGTATGTAAATGGGCCGCTTATAGAAGTGAAAATCTCGATGGGCCGATATATACCAATCCGGCTCTGATTGTTATGTTTATAAATTATAATATTATAGTTAACCGGTCACCAAAATCGCTAAACAGAAGCCCAAAGCCCCTCTTTGCGCGTCGGACTATGACGTAACAACAACGTCTGAGGCCCACTCGCGATGAGCGATAACTTGCAGTTTACCGGTCACCAAGATCGACCGAAAATGGGCACCGATAGCACGTCAGACACGAGTTTACACGTTACACAATGCTAATTAGCGTGACAACATCGGTGGTGATACACTCGCAAAAAACAGCAAACGGAGCGACACACGCAACAATACATCCATACAGCTGCGTATGACAGATAAGTGGTAGGTCATCACCGTCGATACGCAAAGACGATATCAAAGACAACGGGAGGGAGGACACGAAAATAAGCGTCATGCGTTAGGACCACGATTATACACGTCTGATAAAAACAATGTGTTTGGGCGAGTTCTTTTTGGGCGGAAATCGGATTTTTCCCGGTGGGCCCCTGTCCGAACCAAATTATGGGTCCCTCAGTCTCAACTGCACCGTGTTTTATGTTTTAAATGTTATTGATAAATAATAGTACAATAATATAATATCGAACTATATATACACAATTTGCAGGAAATAGTTTGTTTTATTGATTTATAAATGATGAATTAAATACTTCTGCTAGACGTTAAAAATATTACATTATTGCATGACATTGTACGTAGGTTCACTCTAATTTTTAAACTTACGAAGCTACAGCCTACATGTGTTCTGCTGAGCGCCTGAGCGTAAATGCGGGTGTGGCGACCTCTTAATGAAGATTATTAGGAACCTTGCATTACATTTTCCAGCCCTTTTACTAAGTGAAATAGTATTTATCAAGAATAAAGTAAAAAACAATTTCTCAAGGCTTTAATTAGCTCTATATGCTCAAACAAAATTAAAATATTTCGAAAACGTTACTATAAATGGAAAACGTTATTTTTTTTAAAAACGATTCTGATGAAACCATAAAATTGACTTATATGATAAACACCATATTTAATGAGTGAAACAGAAAATATCGGAATGAAGGAATAATAAAAAAAAAGGTGGGGAAGTGGATTTCGCTCTGCTGTACAGTAGGTTACAAGTGGGTCACTGTATAATGGATGGTATTAAATTTGAATTCAATGATATAATATCATTGTATAAGAAAAACGATTCTGAGCGGAGACGGTATGTTAGTCTAGGTATAAGACATAATATTATATTAGGTACCTATAATAAATTCCAAATTAATCATATCATAATATTTATTAGGTACTTATAACGCGTTATACATCAACAAAAAACCGTGGTAAAATCATAGATATATAATAGTATACTTTAGAAGTTTCAAGTACCCACGAATAATATTATACAATCACAACAAAATAACTAAAATAGTTATCCTAGGTTTTTAATATGTAATTTCGTCCAAATTTGTAATTAAAATGACTATAAAAATAAACTGTTTAAATGTATTTTTTAGATTTTTTGGTAACAGAATTAATTACTTACGTGGAATCTTGTTTTAAATTTTAAATTCTTAGATACAAAAATTGAACATTTTATAAATTTTTAACTACAAAATAATTTTTCAAATTGTAATTTGATAAATTTTGTCAAAATTTGATCTTTAAATGCTTATAAAAAAAAATTGTGCCTATGTATTTTTAATATTTTTCAACTGATATTGTAACAATATATCAGGAGCTTTGTATTAAATTTATACACTTTTTGGCCCAACAGATAAAACTTTATTGATATTTATAGAAAAAAAAACTAAAAAAATTTAAAACTGAAAATGTCCGTAAACAGCTCAAAAAGAGTCAAAATATTGTAATAACTTAAAAATAAGAAGAAATAAAAATACGACTCCTGTCGATAAATATATTTAATTCAGATGTTAAGATATTAAAATTAAGCTATTACCTTCCTCCAGATGTTCGGAGGGCTCTCGAGATCGTGTATTCGAGAATTAGATCAAATACACCGTACAATATAATTTGTGTAGAAAAGCACATATATATTAATACTGCAATCAATGTAAAATATTATATTAAATGCCTTACCTGATTCGCAGTTTTTCGTGAATTATATTGAAAGAGTTTTTAGATTTTAGGTGACACAAGGTAATACTTCAAATATACAAATCGAAATAAAAACGCACTGATTTTGACTTAACATAAGAAGTCCAGTTGTCGCTCGTGGAAATCGGTATTGATATTTTGAGAGGTTATTACTCGGTGGCTGGTGCTCATGCACTCGGTGGCTGGTGCTCATGCACTGGTTTAAGGGACGATACGAATATGTCTACCAGAGAGTGGTAGGCGGTTTTTTCAAAGGTTTTTGTACTTCCCCGAACTAGATTTCTCTTCGGCGGCAATAAGACCTTTTTGTCGGTGACAATAGTTTTGTTAGGGATGCCTCATTTCTACGAACGACAGCGACAGTCTGGCCGTTATTTATTATTCTGTAAGATTTTAGTTTATTTGTTATAATGATATGTGAGCATATCATTACAATATTTTCAAAATTGTATGGTGTATAGGAAATGCTAATAGAAATATTCAGTAAAATTTTCATGTATCTGCAGTTATTCGTTTTTGAATTGCAACAAAATAAGGAAATCGCTAC
>NW_021770448.1:25290-26828 GCF_005508785.2 Acyrthosiphon pisum | reverse complement strand
AAAATAATAAAAATAAAATAAAATAAAAACACACATCATGTAAATCATACATCATGTTCACTCAGAATCTTAAAAAGCAAAGAGCTAGAGGTTTTTGTAATTGTGTGTCTGTGTTGTATGTAAGTAGAAATATAAGTATAATTTATATTATGAGTAGGGCTCGGATTTTGTAGCAAATGCTTCTTTTGAGGGAAGTGTGATAGAAAGATAATTCTTATAATATATAAATACGTTTTGAATCGTTCTGATTTTCATGAAGTAAACTTTTTTTTGCTTTTTTTGATTTTTTCCACAAAATCTGCTTTTTATTGCTTTTCCCCCCTATTTGGTTATTTTTTCTTGTTTTTACATATTTTTCTTGAAAACTTAGCTTATCTCTATGTATATTATCCGTCTTTGACTATATATATTATTATTACCAGAAATTATAAAACCAGTAATAAATATATGACTGATAAAATAACTGTTGCTATTGTGCCGAAAGTTTTATCCACAATTATCTATAGTTGTATTTACGACTCAAAAAAAGGGAAAATTATCTGAATTATACCTACGTATTTTTATGGCGCGTTCTAATACTTTAGTTGGCCGGCAAATATCAATCGACAATCAGTGAGGTATAAACGTACAGTGTTCTAAATAATTTCTCTCATCGTCAAAATGCCAAAAGTTAAAAATTAAAAAAAATCGTAAGAGAATTCGGTGAAAATGTGCTTATGACTGACGGAAATATTATATTTTGTAAATTGTGTGAAGTCAAAATAAATTCGGATGAAAATTATCACGTTTTATATGTTTAATATGAGTTTTAATGAAAGTAACTTGACTAAATATGTGGTTGTAAATTCCTTTTTTAATATTTAATTTTATGTGTTATTAAAATTTGCTTTTTTACAATTAAATTAATAAATGCTTTTTTTAGCTACTTAAAATGCTTTTTTAAGGATTTATTTTGCTACAAAATCCGAGCCCTAATTATGAGCAATGTATTTCTTATTAAAATAGTGTTTGCATAAAGCAAAATTAAAACATAACTGTTTATTTACTCAGTTACTCCTCACTGAAAAAGTTAAGTGCTGTATTGTTTTTGTGTTGGATGATGGATATAAAAAATCTCAACAATTGAATTATGATTTAACAAAAATATTACTATGTGTATTATTTATTTATATTAACATTCTTACCTTTTATAAATGTATTATGATTTATTCTAGTTATTGAATCAAGCAATAACATGGTTAAATGATTTATGCAAAAGATTTTTTGTATACTTGATGGTTCAGAGATGGATTTTATTTTTATAAAAATATAAAATATTTTAAGATTATTATGATGTTTTCTATCTTTGAGACACACCACCAATAATTTCAATGCAAGATTTAAAAGATACTATTAATGAACCAGAAAATATTTCTCAGAGTCAGAGAGAACTATAAAACTAATAACTTGGATGATGTGTTGGTTGACTATGATTATGCAGATACAACAGTATTTAATTGTGTAGTCTTTTTTTGGCCGAGCAATAACTTAAACAGATT
>NW_021770448.1:11874-25240 GCF_005508785.2 Acyrthosiphon pisum | reverse complement strand
CCATACAAATTTTAAGAAAGATTTAAAGACATTTTAACAAACTTGATCATAACGGTTGTGGTACGTATTAAATCATTTCATATCCAACAGTATTGTTTTACTACAATTAATATCGTGACACGGTCGTCGGTCGAATACCGGAACACGTTTGTTATTTCCATTATACTATTATTATTACTAAAAATATAATATTATAGTAAAATATTAATGTTAAACGAAACAAAAAAATAGTGTAATTGTGTATTCGTATGCGTTGGCGTAATAAAGTTTAATAAACCAACTACAGCACAGCGCACGCCCGATAGTACGACACCCCACAGCATAGACAATAATACACAGAACCATAGACAAGTATACTAAGGACCTAGTAAACACTAGTACACTGGCAGTCAACACTAGTGCTCATCTAACGGCAGTATCCGGAACTATTTTAACAGCTAGCGCCAATCTAGCGAAAATATCCATAACTAGTAGACTTCTAGCGTTCATCTAGTGTTTCTATCCAGAACTAACGACGCGATTGCAGCGATGCGTAACGACCGTATCCATTAGAGCGTAGCGTGAAATGCCGCCAGTGTGCAATCTATACTATGTATAATCAATGGTTATATGGAGGATTACAATCCGTTGTTGACAACCAATGAAGAGCAAAAACAGTTTGTTATACAAATTGTAAGTGATTACAGGAAAAATTTTCCCGATTGCAAAAAATCTACTTTAATGCAATTACTTTAAAAAATTAAACTATTTATTACATAAATTGCTTATTTTAAATTTAGTAATAGGAAAAAATTGACTAAATGATAATTACTCCATATAAAATATAAAAATATGTACTTAATAATATATATTATACTTGTATATTTCTATTTTAATCATAATATATATTTATGTTTTTAGCAACAAGTCAGTAACGTATTATCAAACTCAAATTTAGTTTTGTATTTATGTAATTTTATTGTATTTTGAACCGTTTGACTAGTATAAATAAAAAAACAAAAATACCATTAAGTCGGATTTTATGAGCTATTTCATATTTTTTACTTAAAATTGGAATTATCTCAGTTATAAACAATGTAATAATGTATAAAATGACATTTTTGAGATCCTCATATAATTTCCAACACAATATTTATTGTTTAATATTTTTTGGTTGAAAAAAAAAGTTATAGCACAATATATAGGCTTTTCTGTAATATATGACAAAACTACTCAACTTCAAGTGCCTGTGCCAGGGGGCACAGCTTAAAATTGAATGAATGATTTAAAATTTTGCAAGTATTATTTTTTTGGAACTCAACAAAAAATTGGATGGTGCCGTTAAAAAAATTTAAACATCTATTTTTAAGGACTACCCTAAGAGTACATATTTCCTTAAAAATATTCTAGCCTTTTAAGTATGATTATAACATTATATCATAACACTCTAATATAATAAGACTAACAGTACAAAACTGGATCTACTGTACAAACATTTGTATGTTGCTCGTTGTGCAATTAAAGAAGACATATTTTCAACTAAGTTTAAATTTTTAGGTTATACAATTTTGCTGAGCAAGAATCCAATTTTAATAACTCATAGTGCCTCAACATATTTAAACTGTAAAGAAACACATAACTAGTTTGGAACATAGTATCATTTATGAAGGGAAAGTGCATCTAGTTGGATGCGTTAAACGGGTAAAGATTGAATGTTTTGAAAATTTTGTGTCAATAAAAAGTTCTTTGCTTTGTCAAAGAGTTTGAAAATGCAATACGGGCATCCCATTATAGTTTTTATAATATCTGCTCTCAAATAATATAATATATACGTAGCCACCATTTTTCATAAGCATTTACAGATCACATATTGACAAAATTCATCAACAATTTGCAAATTATGTTGTAGTTAAATATGTATTAAATGTTTAATTGTATATTTAGATTATGCTTATAGTAAGAATTGATAAAAATTGATGATCATAGTTATATTATTTATGAAATTGAATTAAATATGTATTTTATTGGATTACAGGTCGTCAAACCCGTTCTCATTTACAACAATGAAAGTCAAACTTTTTTGAAAAAAAAGAAAATTCTTCAACTATCAACAATGGACATAATTTATGAAGACTTTTAAATTTGGTAGATTCTGATAGGTGCTTATTTCCTTAAAATTGTGTACTTATTTTTTCTACGTTTTCCTCCCACCACCCATCAGAAAGTAATTAGTTACTTTATTTAAGCAAAAAAATACTATACCTATACGGCTATACATTATGTGGAGTTGTGTTTGTGAATTATTTTGTCAATGAATAATTTAAGAAAACTTTTTTTTTATAATAAAAAAGAATAGTAGGTACCTATTTAAATCACACTATCATTTGTCGTACTCATATTGTGTATTTTAAAATTTTAAATATATAACTAATGAGTTTTGTAAATTATTGTTATACTTACAGCAGTTAATTGTTCATACTGAAATATAAGAAATTATTACTAAGTAAAAAAAAAAATAAATCATAATATAATATGAGATATGAGTATAACTGTTACCATATGCGCGTGTAAAACAATTAAGACATTTTGTATTTCATGTCTGTGGCCTTAAAACTAATTAGTTTCCAATTTATAACATAATTTTTTCTGTGTTTATTAACTTGATCTATTTTAATATGATTAGAGTGCGGATTTGTATGGTTTTAAATTGTAAAAAAAACAATCAGTAAAAATTGCATGTAATTTATTTTAGAGCAGATAATACGAATAACCAAACCAGATTTACGTAAAAATTCATGTTTACCTAAATTTTTTTTTTTTTTCCCCGGACGATTTTGTAGACTAGGTACAGTTCATTTCGACATTTCCTATGCACCTACTAGATTCACTTTCCCACCGGAAAAGATGAAAAGCGTAGCATTGTTTGGAATACTTATAGTGTACACAGACACAAATAATAAAAATGTATTAAGCAGAACGTATATTTGCATATAGTATCAATATAGGTAGGTCGATTCACTCTAATTTTTAAACTAATGATACTAAAATATGTGATCTGCTGACCATAAACTAATTGCTATATAAGACGGAGACAATAAAATGCCCAATTTACGTCTTAAATCGTGGAACTGCATCTTTCACGGAATTTCGAAAATTTAATGCCCGCGATTCTGTCTTATCACTATGTACCACGATATAGTAATAATTGTTATCAAATAAATAACAACATAATATTTATTATTTCGTCGTATGCCGACTTAAAATTTGAATCACTCGCGAATCGCGATTATTTGAAATTTGAACAAAAATACAACCTACAGAAAAGTCGAACAGAGTTCTGTTCATACATTTTAGTAGAAAACCACCATGGATAAGTGTATTCTTTTCAGTAAAACATCCAATGTCTCGCCTCGCCACATTACGTTTATCTTCATTTGTAAGTATTATTTTCTAGTCGTATCGATTGTATTTGTTAATAACATGGAGTGAGTCTAATTTGTTAATTTGTTCACAAATATAGATTTTAAAAAAATCAATGAAATAGAAGGAAATAATGGCTAAAAATCTTCGAATTAAATGATTATCCCAATATTTTTACTTGCATAGAATCTGCAATAAACATTTCACAATAATTGCTGGTTGTAAACAATGCTCAGAAAATTAGTAAACATGGTCAGAGGCTGTCTCAAAACATAATCCAAACCACTTGACTGGGATAGAGAAGTAAAATAAATGTTAGGGATTCACGGCAACATTGGTACTAATCTTTTTCGTTTAAGCTATCCTCAGCGTCTTCGTCGCTCCTAAAACTTTTTAATGCTGATTCTGCACGATTCGCTAATTGTCAACGAAATGTCGCTATGTATATTACAAAAATCTAAGAAACCCACTATTTCCTGTTTATTTAATAAATTTATCCACGCTACTGTTCGTTGGGAAATTATAAACTCAAATTTCTTTTGTGCTGGTAATTGATTAAAATTTTCTTTTTTTAAAGTTTCAACTACGTATAGAGTGCACAGTGTAAATTTTTGAACAAGTTTTGCTGACAGAGGTATCTTTCCAAACCTGGAATTTGAAAAATAGTTACCTAAATCGACCTCTTCGATTTGCCGTAATAGATTTATTAGATTAACTTCGTTTATTTCGGAATTAAAATCTTCATTCAGATATATTATATTTATTTTGTCCTATCCACTTTTGTTATTTGGTTATTTACGTTACGTTTTATGTAAAATTTGTTATCCATTAAATACTTTTATTTATAGAAACATTGCTTATGTTAACTTACAATAAAATAATTCTTCAATCCTACTCTTTAAATACCTATGCTTTTATTATATTATGTTATCCAAGTTACCCTATATATGACCCTATTATTTCTTAATATAAATTTTTAGTATACCTATCAACCACGTTACTTTTTTATTTAGTTATACTCCTATTCTTAAAACTTAAATACTCGTTAATATCCAAAAAAAAAAAATAAATTACTTAATTTTTATTTATACTATATATTATGTTCTCTGATAACATAACCCCTATCTGTAATTTACTCCTATTCTTAAAACTTAAAATCTCGCAAATCTAGTAAAAAAATTCAAACGATATCATTCTTATATGTAAATTATCTAATAAGGTTATTCCTTTATTTCCTTTACGACTATACTTTTATATCCAACACTTAAAATCTCGTAAAAAAAAAATTTAAATTATTGGGTACCTATACATACATTTTCTAATCCCGTAACTGTTTCAATTCTTTTACTCTTATTCTTAATGATTAATATATAATATCATGTAGATCATAAATCTTAAATAATAAAAAAAATCTTCAATTGTTCTTAACACGACTAGACTTTAATTTTAATAGTTTCCTACGCTTCAATTAACTGAACTTAACAACTAATAACAAAATAAAAATCTAAACCAATCGTAAATATCTGTAACTTTAATTATTTAAGAGCTTCGGCGCCTCCACCAATATGTAACGTGGTCGGGGATGACTCGTTAAATATAAGATATTCAGGGAAGAAATTAGTTCTTTTGAATATATTTTTAGCGTAGCTCGGGAGCACGAATGGTATTAGGATATTAATATTACAAATACATAACGATTGGTCTTAACTATTATAAATACAAACACATTTATTATCACTTACAATTTACGAACAATGTTACCAAAAATGTAGGATTGTACGGAGTTCAGGTGTGCATGATGGAATCGCGGCGAACTACCTTTTTCTTACATATAGCGATATTGGCCGGAGCATTACAATCATAAAATATATAAGTGACACCTAAACTGGAGGGGCTTAATATATTATAGATAACACATGATATGCCCGTTGTGCATATTATGATGTTTATAAAATAAACGTAATGATGTAACATACGTTGCATTACCCCCCCCCCCTTTTTTTTTGGAATATTTTAAAAGTACTATATTTAAATAAAAATAAAAAAAATAACAATTTAAACAATGTTTAATTTAATCACCACCCCTTTTTTTTCAGTTTAAGGTTAGTTTCATTTAAATTGGTTGAAATTGTACCTGAATTTGAAGATTTACCACTGTTTTTGGTGTGAATCCGTATTAACTGATATTGACATTATATATTTATACATACACTGCATGTCTGCATTTAAACACATAATGTGCATATGGTATATTATATCTTTATGTTTAGTTGTTAAAATTAGTTACAGTATATTAGTTTATTTTATAGTAATTTTAAGTTCAAATTTGGACGAAATTACATATTAAAAAACCTAGAATAACTATTTTAGTTATTTTGTTGTGGATGTATAATATTATTCGTGGGTAGTTGAAACTTCTAAAGTATACTATTATATAATATCTATGATAGTATCACGGATTGTTTTTGATGTATAACGTGTTATAAGTACCTAATAGATATTATGATATGATTAATTTGGAATTTATTATATGTACCCATTATAGGTAATTTTTTTTTAAATACTATAGACTATAATATAATATTATGTCTTATACCTAGACTGACATACCGTCTCCGCTCAGAATCGTTTTTCTTATACAATTATATTATATCATTGAATTCAAATTTAATACCATCCATTATACAGTGACCCACTTGTAACCTACTGTACAGCAGAGCGACATCCACTTACCCACCTTTTTAATAATAATATTATTATTTTTTATATTTATAACCAATAGCGACCATTTATAAACAAATATTTCTATCGTAAATAATAATATTTTTATTTTATTTTTTTCTGGACAATCCTTATCACTTAGGGGTATGAAAAATAGATGTTAGCCGATTCTCATACCTACTGAATATGCATAAAAAAATTTATTTTAGATTTAAATTAAGTTAATTAGATTTAAGTTAACAATAAAATATCTGTTTTACAATAATGTGTGCTTTTTTAGAGGTACAAGACCTCAGATATGTCTTGACACGTTTTAAACACGAGAATGACTCGTGTAATTACTTAGTACGTACATATTATTATAGCATTTCTAGAGATACATCTATATAAGGGTACATACGACATACCTATTAAATCAATAAAATAATTTCAACCTTAAAAATTGTAATAATTCACAAAAGAACAAATTTGTCGACCACAAAAATCTTGGCGTCTGGGGTAGTTGTAGCCAGTGCATCACCCTAAATGTGGCTCTGGCTACCTAACTCCCAAAGTTCTAACTACTAACCAAAATATAGAGTACATTTGCTAACTAGAAAGATGAATAAATCTCGTTCAACGTGGAAAATTTAAGTATTTTTCTCCTATACAATGTGATGAGAAAACACATTGGCACCTATTCAATTATTGTGAAACCAAAGATAATTAAAATCAAATATCTAATTTGTCATGCTACATACGATATAGTCGATAATACAGGTCACTGGCAGATTAAAACTAGGTATTAAAAAACGGCGAATTATTTCTTATCATTGCCCCCGAGATTGTTAAAGTACTTGCCTATTTTACTCCTTGAAATTTTCATAATACATCGATTAATACTACTGTCTAACAAATCTATCAATTAATTGTTACTCAAAACATTATATTTCTTATATATTTTACTTTTTCATAATAATTATACAACATAAATTAAAATGTGAAATTATAACATAAGTGCTTAAAACAAATAATAATATCTAATAATAATAATAACTAATATATTATATTTTTAAAAAACATTCTACTCAAACATGAGCTACCTACTTTTTTCACTTTTAAGTACTACTTTAGCTACTACTTTAGGTACTATTTTAATTTATAGTAGTAAATAGGTACACCAAAGAAATACAAGTTGGGTTATTATTTATAGTACGTGTATAACGAATAACGATGTACCTACTTCTGAAAATGTGTATGCGCCCTTTTTTAAAATACATCATACATAATCTCATTATTATATAATTTAATTACATTTATTTTTATAAAAGTATGCTGATTACTTTATTCATTACAAATAAAACACAAAATTTGAACATTGACATAATTATATGATATGTATATATGATCCAATTATTATAATAATAATAATCATTTAGTACACCAATTTATAAATCTGGTGACAAAAGTAATGTACGTAATTATTGTCCAATTTCTAAATCATCCGTTATTCCTAAATTATTTGAGGCAATCGTTACAAAAAAATTGACTATCCTACTTGTAAATTACATAAGTTATATCATTGATTATACATAGTATAGATTGCTCACTGGTCGTGATTTTGCGTTGCGCTAAATTTTAGTTCATTTATTGACAATAGATAGCGTTAATAGTCGTAATTAAAATAATAATTCGTCCAGCGGTATAGCTGGTGCGTTATTGCAGCCTGCAGGTCAATATAAATATTGGTATTGGTAGCGGTAAAATATTAAAATGTAACCGAATACAAATTACCAATACCGCGGCGGCACCATCAAGACAATATAATTTGTCCGTATAATAAGACAAACTATAATAATTAATAAAGTATGAGAGGGGGGCGAGAGGGTAATTTAAACATTTATTACCTATTCTATTCTTTTTTTTATTATTACTGTATTCACGTTGTTTTATTAAACGTCTTCGGGTTGTTAACGCCGATAATGGATTCTAATTCAACGTTGCCAAATTTAACCATACACATGTTGTCATTTAATAATAATAATAATATTTATTTTACATTTTTCATGACGTATGAATAATTATCATTGAGTAGTAATATTGTAATACATACCTACCTACAGTATATATATTTTTGTATGTATTTTAAAAAGTACTCAACCGATTTTAGTCATTCACTCATGGGTTGGCCTAGGTCTCAGGGAAGGTTCTAATGTGTAATATACCTTAAAAAAATTATTTGGAGTGCCGAAAATAATAAAAATATAAATAATTAAATGCTGTTCGTTGTTAATCGCATCACTTTAAATGATGCGGGATCAATTGGGCTCATTTTTTTTTTAAATCTTCGGAATAGTTTGAATAAAGTCTTAAAGAAAGACAAATTGGAATAGATGCCCTGTAAATAAAAAAATTCAGGGAAAACTGAAAGTGCTTTATTGACCGTCTAGTTGACCAACGTAGAGCTTCTTAAACTATGATATTATAACTTTCGCTATTTTTTAGCCATGAGATATTTTCGATTTTTATTAATTTTTTTTGTAAAGTGAGTTATTTCAACATGTACCTATTTCAATATGTATAAAGCTGTATAAAAAAAGCCTGTTCTCTTATATAAGTATATAAGTATAATCATAAGAAAATAAAAATGGTGAATTATGTAATTTTAATTTATATATTGTGTGCCAAGTGCAAACACATTCCCATTGACTCCTTGGCCCTTGTGACTTGTCTCACGTGGATGGCTGGATAGGTATAATTGCCATCGAGACTACCATAGTGCTATATCAAACAAACAAGAAGTCTTAATAAATATACACACGTGTCTTTAATACAGTGTACAATACTACAAAGTAGAAAGTACAATGCGACTCGTACAATTTTTTGAAAAATAAATACCTACGTATAGTATGTTACTAATAAGAAGATAAGTAGATAACTAATAACTCACACAATAAGTAATAACGTCAATTGCCATCGTTTATTATTTTATTCATTGATGTAACAAATTGTCGTTGTAGTTAATAATTCGTAAACATTTTTCTTTTTAGAACTAAGATTTTAAAATATAATACAAGATTCCTTATAGGATAATCTACCTTTATCTAAAAAAAATGTCTATAAGAAACTCAAATTAAACTTTTATGAGCGTTCGAAATTCATATTTTTACAACATTTGATATTCACTCGATTTCTTACGTAACGATTTTCTTATTTTGTTGTAATTAAAAAACGAGTGACTGTAGAAACTTGAAAATTTCACTGAATGTTTATATTAGCGTTTTCTATATACGATAAAATTTTGAAAATTGACTCTTTTTGAGCTGTTTACGGACATTGTAAGTTTTCAATTTTTTTAGTTTTTTTTTCTATAAATACCAATAAAGTTTTATCTATTTGACCAAAAAGTGTAAAAAATTAATACAAGGCTCCTGATCCATTGTTACAATAGCAGTTGAAAAATATTAAAAATACATAGGCACAATTTTTTTTTTATAAGCATTTAAGATCGATTTGACAAATTATCAAATTTAAATTGAATAATTATTTTGTAGTAAAAAATATAAAATGTTCAACTTTTATATCTAAGGATTGAAAATTTAAAACAAGATTTCACGTAAATATTTAATTCTGTTACCAAAAATTCTAAGAAATGCATAAGTACAGTTTATTTTTATAGTCATTTTAAGTTCAAATTTGGACGAAATTACATATTAAAAAACCTGGAATAACTATTTTAGTTATTTTGTTGTGATTGTATAATATTATTTGTGGGTACTTGAAACTTCTAAAGTATACTATATTATATATCTATGATAGTACCACGGTTTGTTGTTGATGTATAACACGTTACCTAATGGATATTGTGATATGATTAATTTGGAATTTATTGTTGATACCTATTATAGGTCAATTTTTTTTTATTACTATATAGATAAGTATACCTATAATAGGTATGTCTAATACCTAGACTGACAAACCATCTCCGCTCAGAATCGTTTTTCTTATACAGTGATATTATATCATTGAATTCAAATTTAATACTACCCATTATACAGTGACCCACTTATAACCTACTGTTCAGCAGAGTGACATCGACTTACCCACCTTTTTTTCTTTATATATTTTAAATAGTGTAATTCTACTTAAAAAATACATCCAATTATTATTTATTAATTATTTTAATTCATTATTCATTGACCCACTTGTAATCTACTGTACAGCAGAGCGAAATCCACTTAGCCGCTTTTTTTTTATTTCTTTGGTGTGTGCCTAACCTATATAGGGAGTATGGACCCCGTAAAGTATTTATTCGATATATTTAGCCGTACGCAATTTTTCTTTATACAGGGCCCAGATGCTTGCCTATTATATAGTGTGAGCAGGGCACTATAAATTATGATATTACAAGTTTCAAGTAATAAATGGGAGGAGGTTTTTTTGGATTTATTGTGCTTAGGTACTGCAAGTTAAGTTAGGTTTTATATCTCTCCTTAAAAACAATGGGCTCAGAAGAGGCCTCGAGGGCCACGTTCACCCACCCTGCAGCGGCTCCGCTGTTGGATTCATCGATCAAGAAAATGTTGCTTATACAAATATGTATGATTTATAATATTATACATCTCCTTATACCTATATGTATATATAATTAAATATTAAACAATGATAACGATTTTACATTTACTATTGAAAGTTTAAGTGAATAATATTATGCATAGCTATATGCCTATTTAACTTATGGATTTGTCTTCAAAGTTAAAATACTATAGGCAATATTTTTCGTAATTTTCGTAATTTCGTTTCTATGTAATATTATTATTTATTATTTTGCAGTTTAAAATATTTCAATAATTTCATAGTTTATTACTTAATGAATGATTCCCCTCGTTAAGCTTTGCGTTAATATTATACGTAGTGATTTTTTAAGTAACTATGCTTGTCCTATATTTTACTTGAATTGTACATATTATATTCAAATTTCTAAATACTCTTGAAGATTTTTTATACCATTTAAGAATGATGTTGTTACAATACAAACTTCTGTTTTTAAAATAGGAATCCTCTTTTTTTACTTTTAACAGAGTAAAAAAATTAATGTACCTACATTTAGATACATCTACGATCTACATTAATTACAAGAACATTATCTGCTAAATAATTATTTGCAGTAAAAAAGGAGATTCTCATATATTGATCCATGGGCCTTTTGTGTGCCAGGCCGACACTGGGGGTGGCCTTCCTAGTTGCGCTTATGTAAAGCACTAAGTTTAAGCACTCTTTAGCAATAATCTAAATTAAAAATATTTACACCAGAAAAAATTGTGAAATGTGTAATTTATTAGCATTACGTTATGCTGATTGTTGCCGTACGACCGGATGACCTATTATAGATATCATCGTAAAGGTACGGATAAATAAATATCCGTAAATATCTACTGCAGCTATTTCAACGTTAACTAAGATACCCATCTGTCATTATTTAAATTATTTTTAAAAAACTTTCGTAATTTTGAAATCTGTAGGGTAATGTTTTGTTTATTAAGTATTTGTATAATAGTGGTTTGTGTTGGTAACCAGGTACCTTTCATTATTTTTTACATGTTAGAATCTGAATTTTTACCAAGCTGATTTTTTATAGCATCATTTAATTATTTCAAATCATTTGGTGATGGTGGCTGGGGTGCTATAGTCAGTTGAGTTTTGAGACACCTCCTCCCCTCTAAGATAGTCTACGAATCAGCCGATTTTCATATCGTATTCAGCAGACCAGATTCTATTAGCTATACAAATTTTAAGAAAGCTTTAAAGACATTTTAACAAACTTGATCATAACGGTTGTGGTACCTATTAAATCATTTCATTATCCAACAGTATTGTTTTACTACAATTAATATCGTGACACGGTCGTCGGTCGAATACCGGAACACGTTTGTTATTTCCATTATACTATTATTATTACTAAAAATATAATATTATAGTAAAATATTAATGTTAAACGAAACAAAAAAATAGTGTAATTGTGTATTCTTACACATTTATGAAGACTTTTAAATTAGGTAGATTCTGATAGGTGCTTATTTCCTTAAAATTGTGTACTTATTTTTTCTACGTTTTCCTCCCACCACCCATCAGAAAGTAATTAGTTACTTTATTTAAGCAAAAAAATACTATACCTATACGGCTATACATTATGTGGAGTTGTGTTTGTGAATTATTTTGTCAATGAATAATTTAAGAAAACTTTTTTTTTATAATAAAAAAGAATAGTAGGTACCTATTTAAATCACACTATCATTTGTCGTACTCATATTGTGTATTTTAAAATTTTAAATATATAACTAATGAGTTTTGTAAATTATTGTTATACTTACAGCAGTTAATTGTTCATACTGAAATATAAGAAATTATTACTAAGTAAAAAAAAAAATAAATCATAATATAATATGAGATATGAGTATAACTGTTACCATATGCGCGTGTAAAACAATTAAGACATTTTGTATTTCATGTCTGTGGCCTTAAAACTAATTAGTTTCCAATTTATAACATAATTTTTTCTGTGTTTATTAACTTGATCTATTTTAATATGATTAGAGTGCGGATTTGTATGGTTTTAAATTGTAAAAAAAACAATCAGTAAAAATTGCATGTAATTTATTTTAGAGCAGATAATACGAATAACCAAACCAGATTTACGTAAAAATTCATGTTTACCTAAATTTTTTTTTTTTTTCCCCGGACGATTTTGTAGACTAGGTACAGTTCATTTCGACATTTCCTATGCACCTACTAGATTCACTTTCCCACCGGAAAAGATGAAAAGCGTAGCATTGTTTGGAATACTTATAGTGTACACAGACACAAATAATAAAAATGTATTAAGCAGAACGTATATTTGCATATAGTATCAATATAGGTAGGTCGATTCACTCTAATTTTTAAACTAATGATACTAAAATATGTGATCTGCTGACCATAAACTAATTGCTATATAAGACGGAGACAATAAAATGCCCAATTTACGTCTTAAATCGTGGAACTGCATCTTTCACGGAATTTCGAAAATTTAATGCCCGCGATTCTGTCTTATCACTATGTACCACGATATAGTAATAATTGTTATCAAATAAATAACAACATAATATTTATTATTTCGTCGTATGCCGACTTAAAATTTGAATCACTCGCGAATCGCGATTATTTGAAATTTGAACAAAAATACAACCTACAGAAAAGTCGAACAGAGTTCTGTTCATACATTTTAGTA